>NC_137037.1:32836699-32971511 GCF_032717465.1 Coenobita brevimanus
CAACCAGCCCCCTCCGTCTCCCTGATCATCATGCTGATGTAGAGGTGAAGAGGTCACAGGACGCCTTGCAAGTAGTTTAACAAAGTACTGATACAATCTTGAAATTTCTTCGACGAACCAACGAACTACAACCATCTACAATCAACTACAAGTAACAACTCTACGAGTCGTCTGTATAATCTTCTACACGCACCTACAAGTAGCGGCAGCCTTCATCCCACAACGAGTAAATCACAAGAGAAAAGGACCGAGAAAACATCGACAAAGAAAAACGGAACAAACAAACGAAGAGTGAGACACGACTCATAACTCATAACCACCAGACCTCACCCTCCTCTCTCTGCTACATCCACCCAACCTCCACCGCTCACGCAAGAGTGAAGAGGTCAAGACGACGAAGCAAATACCAAGTCCATATTCACAACTCATCTTACTCACTCGTTTTCACTCAAGTTACTCATCGCTACTCATTCACTCACCACAGCTACCAGTGTGGGAAGTCGACGTCATCATGCGTGGTTGCTGAAAAGACGCCACGTCAGTCAACTCACCACCTGCACCATCACTAACACTATTCCCACCATGGTAAAAATTAGTGAGTTACATAGTTACTTCATTTATACAATACACAGTGATAGACAATAAGCTTCTCCACAAACATATAAAACGTGCTGTATAGTTACAGCTTGAATACACATGCTTACTTCAGTTATCTGCATAACTCAAAAACTAAATAATCACCAACAATAAATATTCTATACTGTATATATTCATTCATTTATTATAATATTTCTTTACTACCAACGAGTGTTACCATTTATACCTACATAAAATACGTGTTTCATATATACAACTATACATTATTACATCTACAAAGTAATAAAGAAAATATACCATCACAGTTACTCAGTGAGCGATTAAAAGAACTGTATTTAACATTTATTAATTAAAGCTACCTAGTGGAAACAGATAAATTAAGTTACAAGGAAAACCAGAAAAAAAAAATGGCCAACACAAATGACGTTAGCAAGAATGAACATCTTCAACACAATCGTGAAGACAATGATTTCCACACAGTGCTGACACACATATTACCCACGATAGGTACAAGTGAACAACAAGTCAGTGTATATAGTTAATACTGTATATAGTGTATATTTTTTTTATATAAAATAACAAAATATGGGACTATATAATATTATTTTCAGTAATATCTGTGCAATATAAACCAAACTTTAAAAAAGTATCCCAAGGAAATTAGCCAGTAATTATGAAACCATGAACAACATAGAAAAAGCGTACACAAGCGAAGAAAAACAAACTATAGAAAATCAATACATACAAAAAAAGAAAAAGAGAAAGAAAGAAAAAGTAATAGAGTAAGATCACATATGTCAGGACTCCAATTATTACAATTATGTAACTACAAACGATATGTAACAATTATGTAACGACAAACGATTGCATTATGTTACACTTGCTACAATTATGTAACTACAAACGATATATAACAATTATGTAACGACAAACGATTGCATTATGTTACACTTGCTACAATTATGTAACTACAAACAATATGTACCATTTATGTAACAGTTGCATTAACAAGATGTAACTTTTAAGTAACTTTAACTACAATTATGTACCTACAAACGATATGTAACAATTACGTAACTCCATATTATAATTATGTAACGACAAACGATTGCATTATGTTACACTTGCTACAATTATGTAACTACAAACAGTATGTACCATTTATGCAACAGTTGCATTAACAACATGTAACTTTTATGTAACTTTAACTACAATTATGTAACTACAAACGATATGTAACAATTATGTAACGACAAACGATTGCATTATGTTACACTTGATACAATTATGTAACTACAAACAGTATGTACCATTTATGCAACAGTTGCATTAACAACATGTAACTTTTATGTAACTTTAACTACAATTATGTAACTACAAACGATATGTAACAATTATGTAACGACAAACTATTTCATTATGTTACACTTTGCCAATTATGTAACAGTTGCATTAACAAGATGTAACTTTTATGTAACTTTAACTACAATTATAAGGCCAAGACACTTATGTAACAGTTGCATTAACACGATGTAACTTTTATATAACTTTAACTACAATTATAAGGCCAAGACACTTATGTAACAGTTTCATTAACAAAATGTAACTACAATTATAAGGCCAACACAATTATGCATTACCACAATATTTTGTAACAATTCATAAAATGTTACAATTATGTATTACCACAATGCTACTACAATGTTATAAGTCATACAACTATACCACAATTCTGTATTACCAGTACCATCATACATGTTAGGTGAAATATTAGACATTACTAAAGGGATAACTCAATATGTAATGTGTAACCTAGCAATATTGCCATTGCACAATGATATGCGTACTTCTGTTGTACATACACATCTCACAAAATATACAACTTGTTTAAAATGTAATATAATCACTATTTACTATAAATATTATATGTATACAATATTATAATCAATATTATGTACTAATAGATTAGCATGTGTCAATGATAATTGCTGTAGGAGGACCTTCAGCTGCGTGGACCGAGCATATGTTATGAGTCCATATTATAATTACAAATCATAATAGATAGATAGATAAATAGATAGATAGAGAGACAGATAGAAGCAGGAAGTCGGATGATGAGAAGGTACTGTGTCTGCAAGAATCGAGCAATGTTAAACATGCTTACACACTCTTAACTCAAGGAATGCTTTATAGGCACATGACAGCGCCTAGTGACCATACACACACATACACACATACTCACACACAGGCTTCTAGAACTTTCCAATCACAGGGAACACACGTGATACGTCTCCTGTTTCACCAGAATTTAGGAAAGAGAGCTCAGAAGGAAGCTAGCCATAGAACAGACAGGTCGCAGGGAGAAGGGCTTAGCAACTTGAGAGAGAGAGAGAGAGAGAGAGAGAGAGAGAGAGAGAGAGAGCAAGACAGGGAGACAGGGACTCTGCTCATACTCATTCGTGAGTGAGAGACTTGTTAATATTTCCAAGACAAATAAAAATAGTCCCATACTATTCTTTACCTCTCCTGTCACTACATGACAAATGGGAAAGAAGATTATCTACTTACAAAGCTACTCAAGTATAACAACCGCTCGTCCACAAGTCTAATATATATATATATAACTCCACTACAAGTAACAACAAAGTCCTTTTTTATGACAGAGATTATAACGGAAAAGGTAAAAATTTTATTTTTTTTCCGTTGCAAGTTTATGTCGCTAGTTGCCCTAGCGTAGTGAGGGTCGTGGATAAGAGCAGGTAATGGACTCTCTGTGTACTGCCGCAGGCGCTGCCTCGACGTACATAACGAAATCACCGTATTTTACCAGCGAGATACACGGTACTTCCGCTCCCTCCATATCGCGTCAATGCCAAACGACTCTGAAAATTGTGCGTGATTTATTGGAAGGAGGTGGCTCGATAGTCCTGAGAAAGGAAAGAATTTCATTAATGTCTGGGTATGAATGTGATGCATACTAATGTTTAAATAGGGAAAAGAATCTTAATACTGGCTGGGTATGGAGAGGATATTTTTGAGACGATGTGCCAGGACAATATACTTATGAAGAGGATACTTAATAGCGTTTGGGTAGGGAGATAACACTGATTAGTTTTGGGATTATGAGAGAAGAGTGTTTGAAATGCTGTCCCATACATTGTATCTAACAATACTGCTGTAAGTGCCTACTACCCATCATATCTAATTATTCAATTTCGAATTTCATTATTGTTTTCCCCAACGCTACTGGTTTCGTGTCTGTGACTGGAAGTAGGTTAAGGATCCTTCAAATCACCATTACGATGACTGAGGAACTGATCGTTTGGGTTTGCCTTTGCCCAAACATGCTGGGGCTTAATGTTGAGCATCGCTGTAAGAAAAAATGTAGTCAAGAGAGATTTATACCCATCTAATGTACTGCAGTCATTAATGGTGGTAATAGTAATGAGTTAAACAACTGAGGTGTGAACGTTTGCAGCCTTCACCTTTCTTGGAACTGTGACAAACGGTCTTAATTCCATATCAACTTGCAGCCTTCCCACAGAATGTATACCTCATCCTTGTAATATTACCGCCCAGTTCTTGCCACATTTGTGTACCTGTCTCCCATAGCATGCCAAAAAAGCAAGACAGCGCAGCAAGCGACATGCCAACGTCCTTACAGAGTCTAGTTGTGATGCCTTAGGTCAGTTTATTTTTTTGTATTCATCGAACTCTGAGCATTGAATTTACATCTGAGGACCAGCAGTTCTGCTTCGCCTAGCAAATGTCACCAAACACTTTCACGTGTTACCACTTGAGTGCTGATACTTTTCATACTCAATACCTGCTGAGACTATATCATTCAGCCTAACTAATCAGCCGTGATGCTGGTTAAACATTCCCCCTTTCTGTTAATAGATGCATTTACCTACAGTATTAATTAGGTTATTGCTTCCTATGCCTTTTGTATATTAGGCCAGGCATTTAAGGCAAGGATGGCTAATCAAACTCCACTGAGTATCATTATCTGAAAAATATTTTCCTACCACCTCTTGCATTTGTGGCCCCTTGATCTATCATCAAGTGTCCATTAATTGGTTATATAGTTACTATTTAATGTAAAAATGGATCCCAAGCACACAAAAAGTTATTTGGTAGATCATTCAGTGGAGTCACTTACATGCAGCACTACAGCAGGCTACATAACATAAGTGGATGCTGAGTGCCAGTGTCTACCACCACAAATAAGTAATTTATACTCCATTTCCTTACACTAAAATTCATTTACATTTGCTCTGTTTGTCTTATGCTCTCTCTTGTGCTTCTCCTACCAGACCTCACTCTGACCAGTTTTCTGTATCAACTCCTTCAGTATGTAAGGTATCTTCTTACGATATAGAATCGTGTGGCTGCAGCAGAAATGTACTGTATTATACTCGATTTCAAGACACTCCGGGCCCTAGTTTTACCGGCCCTAGTCACTCCGGCCTCCCACCCTAGCCACACCGGCCCCCCACCCAAGTCACTCCGGCTTAACCTAACCTAACCTTACCTAACTTAACTCTCGTAAGAGATATTTCTTTAACACACTATCAGGGAGGCCGCAGTGACTAGGGCCGGTAAAACTAGAGGCCAAGAACTAGGGGTCTGGAGTGACTAGAGCCGGAAGAACTAGGGGCCGGAGTGGCTTGTTTCCTTATGCCCTTTTCACTTTTACTTGGCCTAAAACTGACACCTATACATCTTCATTGTTGATAATGTACTACGAGATTATTGATACAATATGGTGCTCGTCAGGAAGAAGTGCTATGGAAGCGATTCAGAGCAGTAAGACTAACTTTTTTTTACACTGAGCTAGGGGAAACAAGTTGCACAGTGCAAAGATATCCGCCAATTTAATGTGAGTAATCTATATGAAGCCAGACATCAAACTGAGGAAGTTAATGGAGATAGTTCCCCTTCATTACGATGGGTCTAATCTGAATCCAGTCTGAATTAAGTTATCTGGAGGTAGAGGAATGCACTGAGAAATATTAATCACTCTGATGGGTTCAGATGCTTTTTCTTTTCCTTCTTTGTATGTTTCTGTTCTTTTAGTTTTCCTCATGTTTGCACTCCTAGGTCTTCCTCCCTCTCCCCTTTCCTTCCGTCCTCCAGTCTCCCTTCACCTTTCCTTCTGTCTCTCTCCCCATCCTCCATCTCCTCTCATCCAGTCGTCCATCTCCCCCTCTCTTCCCTTGTCCATATCCCCTCCCCGCTATCAGTCTTTTCCCCACTGCTTCCTACTTCCTCTCCAGCTCCATCGGTCGCCCTCCAGCCTCTATATGCTTTCATCCTCCCTACTACCATCTCCTATCCCTCCTCAGCTCTCTTCTCAGCGCTTTCCCTACTCCTCAACATCCTCTCCTCTTCACAATCTCCTTCCTCCCGCCTCTTACATTCTTCCAGTCTCCCCTCTCCTCCTTTCCCACCTCCCTTCCTATCATTTGAATCCCCCTTCCTCTTTCTCCTCCTCCTCCTCCTCCTCCTCCCATCTCTTGTATCTTTGCCATCCTCCCTCTCATCCTCCATCGCCTCCAGTCCAATCGTCTTCCTTTTTCTCTTCTCCTCCCGTCTTTTACTCTTCTTCCGTCTCTCACTCCCTCCTTCCTAACCTCTCTTCCTACCGTCTTCCTCCTTCTTCCCCCTTCTCCCCCCCCGTCTTCCTCCTTGATGAGAAACGGTGGCAGGGAAGGGGGCTGAATAAAAGAGTAAAAGGGGAGGGCTACACATCCTCAAGGTAAACTAAACCTTTCAACGTCGCGCCCCATGTATATAACCTAATCTAACTTAACAGTGCCAGCCTAACCTAGCACCGCCTAATAAAATATAAGAAGGGTGAGTAGCATGCAGCACACTTCACCTTAGCTCATATATTTCTCCATTCTGCCATCCCAGCTACCACTGCTACAACAGCCATCACCATCTTCGCCAAGTCAACCACACGTCTACCAGCACGAACATTCCCACAGCTACCGCCGTCATCACCAAGTGTACCAGCACGAACTTTTCCACAACTACAGCCATCACTATCATTACCATAACTACTTCCACTCTTCTACAACCACCACCAACACTACTACAATCATCAACATTTTCAACCAAAATTGTATTATTAATAACATCGTCACTGCCACAATTAGAATAATTCCGGTGCTGTTATTACCTCACAATCACTAGCACAACTACAACCATCACAACTAATAAAACTGTCCTGTCTCTAATACCAAAATACCACGATTCTCACAGCTACAGTCACTGTCTCCACTACAACCGCCACTACCTTCACGGTCAATCCATCATCACACCGCCACATTTACCACAGATACTATGACTATCAACCCCACTACAGCAACCTTCACTGGTACTATCTTTTTCATAACCACAGCTCCCCAACTACCACCATCATCACCTGGCCTACCACCGCCAAAAGAATCATTACCAGCACCACCACCGTCACTACAAATACAGCCACAACACCACAACTACCAGGACTACACTACCACACCTACCACCATCACAACTACAATCACTAGCAGTACCATCGCACCTAACATAACTAAAGTAACTACCACCAGCACCACCATCACGCCTACCACAACTACCACCGCCACCATTACCATCAACAACAAAACTACCACGACAACGCTACTACACTTACCACAACTACTGGGACCACTACTACAACCACTATCAGTACCACCACACCTACCACAGCTACCATCACGAGCACTTCAGCAGCAGCACCAACACGCCCCAGCAGTGACAAAGTTTGGCAGGGCGGTGAGAGAGATCATTATCCTTTTACCACACCTAATTAAAACTCAGGTCACAAGTTTGGCGAGCCGGGGAAGGAGAAAAAGAAAGATCAGAGGGAGGAGGAGGAAGATGAAGAAGAGGAGAAGGAAGGTGAGGAGGAGGAAGATGAGGAGGAAAGTAGGAAGAGAAAGAGAGGGAGTACAAGTAAAAAAATATATATGAAGAGAAAAGGGAGGCAATGGAAAACGAAACGAAAAGCAATAATGAAGGAAGGAGGGAAGATGAGGCAGGAAACTAAAGAGAAAGAAAAGAAAGGGGAGTTAGAGAACAAGAAGAAGAAAAAAGAGGAAAGCAAAAGGAAAGAAAATGGGGAAAAGGTAGAGAAACAAAGGAAAGTGCAGGAGGAAGAAAAGAAGAGGCAGATAAGCAAAACATGTGATATGACGAGAGGAGACGTAATATGTATGGAAGACTGAAGCAACTGAAGAGAAAATGGAAAAGTATAACAGAGGTTAAAAGAAGGAAGAACGAAAAGTAGAATAGAAAACGAATCGGATAAGAAAGGAAAGGAAGAGGGAGGACAGAGATATGAATTATGAAGAGATGTGAGATAAAGAATGTTTAGACACCAGAAAAAAGTGCTGGAAAGAAGGAGCAAAAGATGTGAAAATGCATGAAAACATTATTTAATTTTGTAAAAGCCACTCCATCAGATGTCCGTTAGTTAAAACCATTTTCTGCATCAATCATTTTCTTATTCTTAACGTTCAAGCGTTTTTGTTTTTCTCTGTTAATACTATTTTTTAAATACACTAAGCTATACATCTATTTCCATGTTATATTTGTTTAAATCGAAATATCTTCAGCTACAGTATACATGTTTTACTCTAACCTGGCGGCAAATTGTCATCTTTCCATCTACAGTAGAATGCTGATTTATAACAGCAGAGTAACACGAGAAAGTGGTGTTAGACAAGAAAAGGTGCAATGGAACGATATATAATCATAGCATCATAATTTTTCTGGCGCCGAGCTTCATGAAATAACTTGCAATTGGACAAAACTTTTTACCAAGTTAAGGTGAAATGGCAATAGAAGTATTCATAATATAGGATAGCCATTTCTTTGTGGAAAAATATGCATATATAACTGACATAAACTTGTTCATAACTAGCTGAAAAAGCTTTGTACACAGGCATAATATGCTATTACGAGGTGAGATGGACTTTAACAATTATGAACAATAAAGAGGAAAATCAGAGAGAGAGAGAGAGACTTCATTCTTTTCAACGTGCTTTGTTCCCAGACATTTTTCAGAATAAGAGACAGTAATCTGACACCTTTTATGATGAGTGGTATATAGCTGGGAAGTGTGGTGGTTTTATCGTGAGGTGTTGTGGTATTGTGTTGTGTGGTAATGTGTGGTGTGGTGTGGTGTGGTGTGTGGATTCATTGTGTGGGGTGGTGGTGTTGTGAGGTGAGTATTCGTATAGTAATGCTGTGAGGATTGGTAATGATATATTGTAGTGTGGTGTAGTTTAGCAGCGAAATGTGGTGTAGTGGTGTGGCAGCAAGATGTTGTGTTGAAGTGATTTGGGATAAGATCGTGGTGCAATGGGGAATTGTGGTGTATAGTAGTGAGATGTGGTGTGATATTTGGTAGTGATGAGGTGTAGTGATGTGGTGACAAGCTATGGTGAGGTGTGGTTGTTTTTTTTTTTTTTTTTTTTTAAGCAAGGAAGAAGGAAACAACGGCTAAAAGCCAGCAAAATGTTCCCTCCAAGAAGAAATAATAAAAAAAATTTAATGAAGAGCCAAATTCAAGGTCCCATTAATTCGAAATGCCTGGACACATTGCGGTTAAAAGACTGAAGACAGTAGGAAATACAGAAAGAAGAAGAAAGTTCCGGAGTTGACCTGTTGCATACATGAAGGATTGGAAGTAACGGTTAACTCTTGCATTAGAAAGCTGGACAGAAAAGGGATTAAATTTTGCTGCTAGATAGGTACTACGTGCCTGCCGTAGTGATGGAGGGATGCAAGCAGACAGTTCAAAGGAGTAGTGACCATTGAAGCAACGACAGAAAAGACGTACAGACGCAATAGTGTAGCAAAGAGATAGAGGTTGAAGGGAGCCAGTAAGAGGAGGAGAGTTAATGAGATGACATGCCTCTGACTCCATCTTGTTGAGAAAAGCTGTATGTAAGGAGCCTCCCCATATGATTAATCCCGTGTATAGGGTCAACAACCATGCAGGGGTAAAGAAGGCACGGAGTCGGTTTAGCACACATGTTCTCTTTGAAGCAGATTTTACAAGAAAAGTAATGATCTTTTATAGATAAGTCCCGAGAGATTGAAACCTCAAGTACGTTTAACGATGATGGAGGACTGAGTTAGGTATTGCTAAAAATTAGAGGATAGTCCGGTGGTAGATTCTGACGGGTGAAAAGATGTAAGAACAGAGTTTTCTATGCATTAAAAACAAGATTACTTTTACCACAATTGGAGACATGAACCAAGTCAGACATTAGGTGTCCCATAGCCTCATCTCTTGTTTGCTGAAGTAAATGCTGAGATGGAAGGTGAGGGAAGCGGATGGAAAGGTGGAATCATCAGCGTATTAGTGAATAGGGTTAGAAATGTGTATGGAATGTGAAGTGTGGTGAAATAAGTGCTATGATGATGCGTGGTGAGGGTGTGAGATGTGGTGTATGGTGAGATCTGGTGTATAGTGAGATTTTTTTTTTTTTAATGCGAGGAAGAAGGAACCAAAGGCCATGAGCCCGCAGTAACAGTTCCCTCCAAGAGAAAAACAAAATACAATAGAGAGCCAAATTCAAGATCCGATCATTTTGAGATGCCTGGACACACTGCGTTTGAAAGACTGGAGATCATAGGCAGCAGGAAATACAGATAGAGGGAGACAGTTCCAGAGCTGACCTGTTGCATAAATGAAAGACTGGGAGTAACGGTTAACTCTTGCATTAGAGAGTTGGACAGAAAAGGGATGAGAGTTTTCTGCCAGACGGGTGCTACGTGCCCGTCGTAGAGGTGGAGGAATGCAAGCAGACAGTTCAGAGGAGCAGTGACCATTAAAGTAGCGATAGAAAAGAGATAAAGATGCAACAGTGCGGCGAAGAGACGGAGGTTGAAGGGAGTCAGTAAGACGAGGAGAGTTAATGAGACGAAAAGCCTTTGACTCCACCCTATTGAGAAGAGCTGTATGTGGGGAGCCTCCCCACACATGAGAGTTGTACTCCACACAGGGGCGGATAAAACCCCTGTATAGAGTCAACAATTGAGCAGGGGTAAAGAAAGAGCGGAGTCGGCTTAGCACACCCAATCTCTTGGAAGCAGATTTTACAAGACATATAATATGATCTTTCCAAGATAAGTCCCGAGTAAATGAAACCCCAAGCATGTTCAAGGATGATGCAGGATTAAGCTGAATATTATTAAACATTAATGGGTATACCTGTGGAAGATTTTGTCGGGTTGATAGGTGTAAGAACTGAGTCTTAGATGCATTAAAGAGAACCATATTATTTTTACCCCAGTCAGAGATACGAGCCAAGTCAGACATTAGGTGTGCCATAGCCTCATCCCTTGTTTCTTGAAGTAACTGTTGAGATGGGCGTTGCGGGAACCGAATGGAAAGGTGAAGGGTGGAGTCATCAGCGTATGAGTGGATAGGGTTAGATGTACAGCTTAGAAGATCATTGATGAATAAAAGGAAGAGAGTTGGTGATAGGACAGAGCCCTGAGGAACACCACTGTCGATAGATCAAGGAGAAGAACGATGGCCGTCTACAACAGCGGCTATAGAACGACCAGAGAGGAAGCTAGCGATGAAGGCACAGATAAAAGGATAGAAACCGTAGGAGGGCAGTTTGGAAATTAAAGATTTATGCCAGACTCGATCGAAAGCCTTTGAGATGTCAAGTGCAATGGCAAAGCTTTCGCCAAAGTCCCGAAAGGAGGATGACCAGGAGTCTGAAAGGTAGGTGAGAAGATCGCCAGTGGAGCGTCCCTGACGGAACCCATACTGACGATCAAAAAGAAGGTTGTGATAGGAAAGATGCCTTAAAATTTTTCTATTAAGAATTGACTCGAAAACTTTTGAAATACAGGACGTTAAAGGAATTGGACGATAGTTGGAGGGTTGGGAGTGGTCACCCTTCTTTGGGACTGGCTGAATGAGAGCAAACGTCCAGCAAGAAGGAAAGGTACAAGTTGACAGACAAAGGCGAAAGAGTTTGCCTAGGCAGGGTGTGAGCACAGAAGCACAGTTCTTGAGAACAACAGGAGGAACCCCATCAGGCCCATATGCCTTGTTAGTACTGAGGCCAGTGATGGCAGAAAATACATCAACTGAAGACATTTTAATGTCAGCCATGAGGAAGTCAGAGGGGAGAAGTGATGGAGGAACAGCACCGGAATCGTCTAAGGTGGAATTGGAGGAGAAAGTCTGTGCGAAGAGATCTGCTTTATCAGTAGAAGAAATAGCTCCAGAACCATCAGAGTAGAAAAGAGGAGGGAAGGATGATGAGGTAAAGTTGTTAGAGAGATTTTTGGCAAGGTGCCAGAAGGAGCGAGAAGAATTCGAGTTGGAGAGTTGAGAGCATTTAGTATGGATGAAATTATTTTTAGCAGAGCGAAGAACAGACTTAGCACGATTCCGAGCAGAAACGTAAAGATGATGTGATTCAGGGGTGGGTTGGCTCCGGTACCTTTTGTAGGCTTTCTCCTTGTTGCGGACTGCATTAGAACAAGCGTGATTAAACCAAGGCTTTCTTGCGTTAGTCAAAGGATATGAGAAAGGAATGTATGCTTCCATGCCCGAGAGAATAACCTCCGTAATGGGCAAGGCACACTCGGATGGCTCACGGCCGTGGAAGCAATAATCATTCCAGGGAAAATCAAAGAAGTACTGCCTGAGGGCCTCCCAGTTCGCGGCTCCAAAATGCCACAGACGACGTTTCCCTGGAGGGTCCACAGGCCGTACCGGAGTGATAGGACAGGTTAAGGTAATAAGGTTGTGATCGGAGGAGCCCAACGGAGAGAAAAGATTAACAGAGTAAGCAGAAGGATTAGTTGTGAGGAAGAGGTCAAGTATGGTGGAGCTCTCTCCAAGGCGGTCAGGGATACGGGTAGGGTGCTGTACAAGCTGCTCTAGGTCATTAAGGATAGAAAAGATGTAGGCTTGTTCACCAGGTGGATCCGTGAAAGGAAAGGAGAGCCAAAGGTGGTGGTGAACATTGAAATCTCCAAGAATGGAGATTTCAGAGAAAGGAGAAATGGACAGAATGTGTTCCATCGTAGAAGTAAGATAGTCGAAGAATTTTGATAGTCAGTAGAATTAGGGGATAAGTAAACAGCACAGATATATTTAGTCAGAGAATGACAGGAAAGCCGAAGCCAGAGTGTGGAGAATTCAGAAGAATCAAGTTCAGGAACACGAGAGCAAGATAAGTCGTTGCGTATGTATACACAACAGCCACCTTTGGCTTTGAAATGAGTATAGAGAAAGTAGGAGGATACAGAAAAGGGTTTGCTGTCGGTTGCCTCAGACAGCTGAGTCTCCGTCAGAAAAAGAAGGTGAGGTTTAGAGAAGGAGAGGTGGTGCTCAACAGAGCGAAAGTTAGATGAAAAGCCGCGAATGTTGCAGAAATGAAGAAGAAGAGAGTCAGACAGTGGTTCTAGGCACCTCGAGGCGTCACCGCGAGAGGGGCAGATGGCGGGGGCATTTATGGTCCCCCCCCCCCTGGGGACTCCGAGGCTTGATTAATCGACGCCATTTTTGTTGAATTTTGAATAGGAAGTGTAGTGTGTACTGTGCATGTAGTTTGGTGAAGATAGTTAGAGAAATTTGTACTGGAGAGCATGCTGGCCTACTCTCTGTGTAACTGAGACACTGAAAAAGTTCAGCAAAGGGGGATGGTCAGGAACTAGTCCTGAGGGCTGATGAAACGGGAGCTCCAGCACTCCCTGTCATCAGCTTTCCATCCACCTCGGGAGTACTGCCCTGCTCGACTGGTGCTACAGTCTACTCCTCTGTTGAGAGGTGGTATTGTGGTAGGAGATATGGTGTGAGGTAAGATATCGTGTTATGTTGAGGTGTGGTTAGTTAGTGAGGGGTTGCAGTGGAGTGTGGCAGTGAAGTGTGATGATGTGATGGTGTATGGTGGTGTAACACAACAGCGAGGCTTATCTATTCTCCCCTTCCCGCTCTGTTCCAGTCTCTTTTATTCGCTTTTGTCATCTCTCCCTTTCCCATTCCCCCTGTCTTCTGGCCCTACTAAATAAAGCCTTTCAGCGCATCGCACCTGAGACACGGAATCCCTTCATCCATTATTGCCGCCCTTCCCAGCCCCCCCGTCCCTCGTTGAGTAGGGACAAATATGCCTGCGCTTGTAGAGGACATCTTTCACATGAAACGGCGTTAGGCAACGGATAGATGGTTAGACCTTCTCTCTCTCACACACACACGGGAGACATAGTGGGGAGAAGATGGTAGGACCTGCCTTCTGCAAACTGGCATACCTACATGAGTGTATCTACAGTATAGTGGGTCAAACTCGATAGGCTAAACGAGATGATGTAACATCACAGAACAATAGACGTTTTTCCGCTCAAAAAAATTTGAAGATACTTGTATGGGTAAAAAATACGCAGAAAATAACCATGTCAACCATTATTCCCCCCAAAAAAAATTGTGCAAAAGCATGAAAAAATAATAAAGTAGCCGAAAAATCACGTGACTCTGGAACGGCATCTGATTGGTCATGACGTCACCATTCACACTAGGCAGCTAGTCTACTTTATTTACGTTTAGCCTGCATACATTGTGCTTATTTCTGACCTCTAAGAATACCTAATGACAAGATGAATAATTGCTAATGTTTCGTTCCAATGTGTAAGGGCACAGACAAAAGCACACTAGGGAAATTATTCCTCTGTGTACCATCCAATAACGATAAACGAAAGCAGTGTGGCAGGCTGCTCGTCGGAAGTTCCCAGTGCTAGAATGCAGTCGTTACTGTTGTGAAAATATATTCTTCACCATATAGGTTCATACAAACCTATTTATCTGAAATTCGATCAAAAAATTATGCTTAATTTAACTGTTAATAGAGTATTAGGATTCAGAGCGAAAACATTCTAAAGTTAGCGGGTATTTCTACCTTTGATCGCCAACACGCCTTGACAGACTTCTGTTGTGCACAAATACTGATTTAAAGTGCAAATAAATGCATTTGTACGTTAAATTAATATTTATACAATGCAGAAGTCTGCCAAGGAAAGCTGTTAAGCTATAGGAGAAACATCCGCTAATTTTAGCACGTTCTCGCTGTGAATCCGGATTTTTTTTTTTTTTAAGTAAAATCAAATACAAAAATTTGACCGGAATTCAGATAATTAGGTAACTATGAATCTATACAATGATAAAATCTATAACACTTAACCAATTAAAAGTGCCCATTCGGTAAATGTCGATTCGGTATTTCGTCGCACTCTCCTGAAGGTGCTGTCAGTCACTCACTGAAACTGTTCTTTCAGAAAATAAATAATGAAGAGGTCAAATGTTAAATATTCATGAGCATAATACCATTTTAAACTCATGCGACTGATACTGTACGCCATATATTAAACACTTTCCACCTCATGAGGTAAGAGCACCGTTTGGGAATGGTGTAGCTGAAAGCTACTTCTAGTCGATTTCGCTGCAATTTACTTACCTAACAGGTACCACCCATTTACACCATGAAAAGTATTCCTTCACAACATACCTGAAGGGGGTAGTTTGGATCTACAGTGGCCATGTTACTGGTAAAGTATTATGTGAGGGATTGGAGCGTCGTCTGCAGTATGAATACCGACGTCATCGGCAACATGGTGGCTGCTTCCCTCCAGCCGCAAAGAATTAAAGTTATCACGTCTTGATCAGTGCAAATGATAAATTAAAATACATATACCGTAAGCTTCTAAGTATGAGGCAGAGTGTGCTGGCAATGGTTACCCACAACCGGCAACACGTCTATCATATGGAATAAAGTGTAGGGATTCGCAGGGGTCTTGCCTCACCACCGACGGGTAGCAGAGAGATGATAGCAAGTTGTTAGCAGAAAGTACCTTTCTGTAACATGGCGCACTTACCAGAGGTGTTTTGATATGTAAAAGAAAGGATAAATGTGGAAACAGAATGATGGCTTCTACCCAGAACTGGTCGAAAGGGAAACATATAATAAATAAAGCAGAGAAAGTAAATAAACTGGAAAATAACTTTCAACAGGAAATATAGTAAATTAGAAAAGAATTACACCAACAGAAGGAAAAAATGATGATTTAGTAAAGGAACTAAACAGAGAAGACAACAATACATGAGTTGTCAGCTGAAATGAGCATTCTGAAAAAGATGTCAAGCGAAATCAGGAGTACAGTAGCCAGCCATGAGAGAGTTTAGGCGTTCAAAAATCATGCAGATAAAATTAGGCAAGCAAGTAGTCTGAGAGATCAAACCAGTGATACGTCTGAAGAGATGACAATCCAGCAACTGAAATGATCAGAAACTTCAAAAAGGAAATACAAAGTACATATGGAGAGGTCGCAAAATTCAAGCAAGAGATCAGTAACAAGGTCGAAGCAAAAAGTATAAGAAGGAAAGTGAAAGAAATCATAAGAAACTGCCCAAGACTGATCCAAGAATCGGCTGAGATAAAAAAAATTTATTGTAATCACTGGGACAAGAAGAAGAAATAAGAAATAGACCAGAAGGAGAGGGTAACATAATCTATCTATCTATCTATCTATTGCCAGACGCCTTAATCCCATAAGGGGTCGCCACAAACAAATCACCTCCATGACGCCCTGTCCCCCACCATTTCATTTCCCTGCTCCCAGCTCACACCCCCATCTCTCATGTACGAGTACCTCTTCATTCCATCCCTCCATCTCATCCTTGGCCTCCTCCTCTCTTTCCCCCCCTCCACCTCACATACACTCTCCTCGACAGTGTCTCACTCTCCATCCTCTCCACATGGCCAAACCACCTCATTGTGTTTCACCTAATGCTTCCAATCACATCCACCACAACGCTCCTTCACTTCCTCATTTGCCAGTCTGTCTCTCCATGTGACTCCACATGCTACTTTCAAATAACTCATTTCCATAGATCTCACTCTTGACTTCTGTCCCTCCAACAAAGTCCAAGCTTCACTTCTGTACGTTGGAGTTGGTATCACAATACTGTCATGTAGTAGCTTTTTCACTTCCATGCTCACTTCCCTGTTCTTATCACTGCTTTCAAGGAATCAGACACCTTTCTTCCCTATTGTACCCTTTCAAGCACTTCACCCTCTAAATTTCCATCCTTACTCATCACACTACCCAAGTACTTAAACGCACTCGCATATTCCACTTCCTCCTTGTCCAACCTCACTGTACATTCACTGACTCCACTTCTTTCGAAGACCACAACTTTACTCTTCCCTACATTCATCTTTAGATTCTGTTTCTTACACACTCTCCCAAACTCATTCACCAGGCCTTGCAGCCCCCATTCGTCTTCACTTAACAACACAGTATCATCTGCAAACAATAGTACAGGGAATTTCCAAACACAGCCCTCTCTCACTAGGGCCACTCCACCATCCACTACCCTACCTTGTATCTCTTTTATAACCCCATCCGTATACAGATTGAACAACCATGGAGACATGACACATCCTTGTTTCAATCCAACCTTCAAATAAAAAAATTCACTTAGTTCACTATCCACATACACTGCAGCCTTAGCACCGTCGTACATACTCTTCACGGCCTTCAGCAACTTCCCATCTACTCCATACATTCTTAATACTTTCCACAATCCTTGTCTATCCACCCTGTCATATGCTTTCTCCACATCCATGAAGGCCACATACAACTTCTTTCCCTTCTCTAGAAACTTTTCCACTAAAGCTCTAAGAATGATTATCTGATCTACACAACCTCTTCCCTTCCTAAAACCTTCCTGTTTTTCTTCAACTAATTCCTCTGTTATTTTCCTAATACTATCAATAAGTATCCTACCATATATTTCCCCTGTTACACTAAGAAGACAAATGCCCCTATGATTATCATACATGTCTTTTTCCCCTTTTCCTTTGTACAGGGGAATATTAATACCTGACTTCCAATCCTCCGGGACTCTTCCTTCCTCCCAGGCTAATCTGCACATCTTCCATATCCTTTCTACTACTATGTCTCCACTATGCTTCAGCATTTCACCACACACTCCATCGATTCCTAGAGCTTTCCCCATTTTGACTTTCTTCATTGCTTACACAACTTCCATCCTACTGATTTCTTCCTCTCTTCTCACATCTTTCTTTCTCCCAGCCATTCACCAGCCACTTACACTTGCATTAATTTCATTCTCTATGTTCAACAGTTCTTTCAAGTGTTCTCTCCATCTGCTCATTTTTTCTCCCTTTTCCATTAGTAATCTACCATTTTTATCTTTCACTCCCCAATTAACTTCTTTGGCACCCTGTCTAACTCTCTTTACCACTTTCCAGAACATTTTCTTACATTCCCCCTGCTTTACACTCAAGTTCCTTCCAAATTCCTCATCCACATTCTTCTTACTTTCTCTTACTAATCTTTTCACCTCTTTCTTCCTCTCTCCATATAACTCTCTTCTGTCGCTCAACTTCTTCCGCGCCCGTTTCTCATCCACTCACTACAGTATATGCTTTCTTCTCATCATGCTGTTCCCTGTGCCCCCTTTCGTCTTCTCTTCACCCCACACACCACCTCACGTGCTGCACAGATTTCTTCCGTGAATATCTTGCACACACCTTCCACGTCCCCCATCTGCTCCAATCCATATTTACCCAGTCGTTCCTCCACTTCCTTCTTATATGCTGCCTTTTTCCCCTCTTCTTGTGACTTTTCCATCCTCCTTGTAAGAACTACCTCCTCCTGTCCTTCCCTTCTTCTCTTTCTCCATTTCATTTGTACTTTGATTCTGACCACCACCAAATGGTGGTCAGAAAGTCCACTCCCCCAACCTCTATATACTCTTGCATCCATTACACACCTTCTCAGCCTTTCTTCCACACCCACACATAATCAATCATTGCCCTTCTTTCGTTCAGTTCACAACCTTCCGTTCTCATCATTCGCCACTTATACCTGTGGATCATTTTGTGCCTGAAGAGGGTATTAGCTATCATCAACCCCCTCCCGGCACAAATGTCCACTAAAGCACTGCCATTCTCATCCATCTCTGCAGGCACAACCCACTCACCAACTATTCCATCCACCTTCATTTTCCCTATTTTTCCATTCATATCTCCAATAAAAAACACTCTCTCATTCCTTTCAAACTTTTCCATGCATGTTTTCACATTTGTCCAGAACTCTGCTCTCACTCTGCTTGCACGATCTTGCATTGGCGCATACACACACACAATCGCCCACATTTGTAGTCCAACTTTCAGTCTTACCCACACAATCCTTGATCCAACTGACCCATACTCGTTTATATTCTCCTTCCATCTGTTGCTCACAACAATACACACTCGTCTTTTGCCCTCTCATTCTCACCTACTCCCATGCATATTCCCCATCCATACTCCCATTCTCTCACACTCTCACCTCTTCATTTAGTTTCAGTTAATCCACATACATCCACTTTCGCACTCTCAAACACCTGGACAATCTCTCTTTCACCTCTTCATTTGCACCCCTTACATTCCATGTAGATATCCGTACCATGTTCTTTGTTTGGTCCTTAGTCGTCACCTTTAAGTTAGTCCTGGTCTGAGGCTTCTTGTTCGTATTTTTAGTTGGTTGTTTTCCGGGGAGGGGCACTAACCCTTCGCCAACCCACTTTTATGTAAGGAACATGTGTTAGTTGGTTATAAGGTTACCACCCAGCATTGTAAATGCTTTCCTGGTTTTCAGGAAGTCATTTGGCTTGCCACTCAGCATAGAGCTACTCTTAAAACAGAGTACCATTACACTAAGTGGGTGGATGATGAGCGCTCCCACCTGCCACAAATATAATATATTGAAGTGTTAGAGGATATCTACGAGAAAGGCATAGAGAGATTTTAGAAGGCTAGGGAAATATGAGAAAAAGGCCCCTGACGGTAACTTTCCACAGTGTGAACACTGCAGAAGTGTTAACAAATGCTAGCAAACTTATGGAATCAGGGGAATTCAAAGAAGTATGGATAAAAAGGTGCCTAACTCATGAAGAATGGATATTATTAAAGGAAAAGAGGGAAGAAGCTATAATTTAAAAAAAATGGTCGAGAGAATTTTTTATTTTTTTACATAGCAGTAGAGTTACAAGTAAGAAAACGGCACACAAACAGCAGGGACTAAAAAAAAAAAAAAAGGTAGTAGACTCAACCAATGTCAAATATATAAACAACATGACTAGGCTGATATATTCAAATGTAGATGGAATGGTATCCAAATTATCAGAGATAAAAAACTATATTAAAGAAAAAGAACCTCGTATTATTTGCCTAACAGAAATAAAATTAGCTCCAAGGATATCCAATGACTCCTTAACCCTAGAACACTGAACATGGGTATAATAAACCAGACCGCCATGACGTCATGTGCATTACGTGGTGTTACAGTGGAGGCAGGCAGCTGGTATCCTCAGTAGCTTCTGTCTGTCCCGAGCCCTGACAGATGTAGGCCATGTCACTCCACTCTGCACCCTGGAATTTTCCATAATCATGTGATATGCCCAATTTCAGAATTGTGGCCACTTCTTTTCCCTACAGTTTGCGCATGGACTAGGTACTGGTGACCCCCTGTGAGCAGAGTCAGCATACCTGGGAAGGATTTGGGGAAGTTTGGTTGAAACTGATGGTGCCTTCTTTTTTATTATTTGTTTTTTCCAAAAACTTCTCAAATGTGTTTGATTTGTTTGCTTTTTCAAAAAAAAAAAAATCTAAATTCAGTACACACCTTATCTGTATGAGTTAAGAGTTAATATTAGGCTTAGTAATAGAAAGGTGCATTGACTTTAGTGTATAATTGTTAATTTGAATAAATATGCATATTTACTATTTTTTCCCTATTTTCCAATGTTGGGTATAATATACCCATGTTTAGTGATTTTGTTACAAAAAATTCTGATGACTACAATAAATATGGAGAAGAGACATAAATTTTAAAAAAGAGAAGGAGTTATGACATAAACAAAGAAAATCTCCAAGCCAAAGAGACAGAACTGGATATACTCTTACAAGCAGAATTAGTTGCAGTTGAGATTAACACATCTGAAGGGAAAATAACTGTGGCAGATTTAATTGCCACCCAAGAATAACACATGGGATTGAGGTGAATATGAAGACCTGACAGAAAGTACAATACGGAGTTTAAAAACCCTACTACAGTGATCCCTCAATTATCCGGACACTCAGTATCCGGACATGTTCAGTATCCAGACACTGGGCCTTGGCTCTATTAAACCATTATTCAAATTTACTTGTTATTATCCATATGTAAGAGTGCCCAAGAACTTCGGCCGGCCAGCTGACATGTCCAAACATTTAGTATCATGGCCACTGGGCTCGAGCCATGAGTGGGAAGAAGTCTGTAATCCACAACCAGAGCTAAAATGTCCGTCAGCTCCTGTACTGAATGGTCAAAGTCGTGCGCTCATCCGATCACTCCCATTGAACCTCCAGCACCCGAGCAATATGACTGTAACCCGCAAGTGGTGTCAAAACGTCCTTATGCATCCCCACCCAATTTCTAGTATCACACGGCCACTGGGCTAGCTCTTTCCTCAGTGCCACTGCGCATGCGATGCAAACCACAAGCCACGAGTACATGTTCACTGACAGTGCCTGTCCACCTCTTCACTGAATGTTGAAAGTCACATGGCCACAGGGCTAAGTCTTGCCCAGCCACCACCACCATCGAACACAGACCACAGCAATGAGTACATGTTCAGTGACAGCTCCCGTCCACCTCTCCACCGAAGGTCGAAAATCACACGGCCACCAGGAGGCACTCGCACCACACACAAAGAGAGAGAGAGAGAGAGAGTAAGAGAGAGAGAGAGTAAGAGAGAAAGAGAGAGAGAGAGAGAGAGAGAGAATGAGAGCTTCCCAGGCTGAGTACAATATCAGTACAGTACAGTATTTTCTGTACCAATGCATATGATAGTACAGTGCTACAGTACTGTACTGTACACATAACAGTACTGTATATGTGTATGTACCATACAATACTGTACACTACACTTCCATTCGGTATGGGTACTCATGTCAATGCCACAGTCACCCACCTTTGCCAAGCAGCTGTATTGGAAGAGGTTAGGTTTGGTAAGGTATAATACAGTTAACCTATGTAATTTTGCCTGGGAAACATATTGATCATATTTCCGAGAAATTTCTATGGTTATTTTTGAAAGGACGAGGCAAGTGTGGCTGAGGGGTGCGGGAGGCCACCACGCGTGTAACAGACCACAACCCATGAGTACATGTTCAGTGACAGCGCCTGTCTGCCTCTCTATCAAAGGTTGAATATCGCGTGGCCACTGGGAGACACATACACACCACACACACAAAGAGATTCCTTCACATGCCATGATGACAAAGAGTATCAGTACATTAATTTCTGTACTAATGTGTATGATAGTACTGTACTAAAGTACTGTACTTTACACAGTACACTACTGTATGTGTGTACAGTACAGTATGTACAATACAGTACTATACTGTACTGTACAATACACTTCCATTTGGTATGAGTATTCGTTTCAATACCACAGGCAGCCACCTTAGCCAAGCTGCCCTACTTGGGAAGGTTAAGTTTGGTAGGGTTAGGGAAAGATTTCGTATGTAATTTTGCCTGGGAATGACATTGAGCATATCTCTGAGAAAATTCTATGGTTATTTTTGAATGGAGGTGGCGAACGTTATTCCTGGCTGTGGGGTACCGGTGGCCACTGCATGTGTAACACAGACCACAACCCATGAGTAAATGTACGGTAAAACCGCCCATCTGGCCCTATACCCAATGGCCAGATTCCTCCGGGCCTCCGGGATTAGTGCGGAAACCCCCCATCATGCGTGTCTGTCTGCTTCCCTACCGAATTGTCAGCATCACCTGGCAGGCCGCATGAGTCATACACTGCATGAGGCAGTGATCTACTGGTCATCTACTGTTGCTGTCACGTACTAACCCTTGCCTGGGCAAATGGAAGTGAACCTTATAGTCAGATGTTAGTCTGCTGTGTGTGTTTCCCTCTATGCTCGAAAGCAACTGTTGGGTGCGATATGGCAGCACTGTACTGTATGCTTGGCAGTGAACAGAAGCCCACACCTCAGTGCCTGCCCTTCTGTCCCTCGTGAATGGTTCCGCTTGCAACGATGGCTGTGACTGTAGTTGCTTTTGTGGTAATTCCCTACCTTCTTCAGGTTGTGGCCCTGCTCTGCTGCATTCTTGTGTGTATGATGATGGCCCCACCACCATCTGAGAAGCAGAAGAGGAAGGATCTGAATTTGAAGATGCAAGGTTGACGCGGGCTGGACCACAGGACGCATTCTTCACAAATATGATCTACCTAGTTCAATATTGTTCGATACCAAGAAGTCATGCGACAAGCTTACACAGTACAGACAGGACTTTGGCAAATGCACATGTTGCAGTGACAGGAAAGTAATAGCCCAAGCCTGGCAAACCATTATCGACTAGTTGACTTTGAAGTGGATTTGTCAGCAATGTGATGCCAGTGTGCTTGTGCATAGGACCGAGGTGAAGGCTGCTTCTGAGAAGGTTGCTCACTTGCACAACGTGCACAACTTAACCCTCTGTTGGTGCGGCTCAAAATTTATTGTTGTTAGTGCGGTGGGGTATGATTTACCCCAGGGTCTTTTTCGTATTATTCTCACTTGTTTTTAACAACTTATGGTTCTGCACAATTTACTTAAAAGAGATAACCATTTTATTATACTAATTGGACAAGAAAACAAAATTATTTTCACAAGAAATTATGAAATTTATTTCATAATTATACTTCTCATGTATTTAATTCACAGACTAACATACTCTCCTGTGTTTTATCACAATCTGACATATTTTCATTGACACAGCAACACTTTCCAATGTACTTTCTTCAGAGATCAACATATTCAATGTACTTTGCATAAAGAAAATATATTCATTCATAAATAACCATATAATGGTACTTACGAGGTGCTACCCAAAAGTCCCAGTACTTTGAGTACTGTGGGAAAATAAGTTGCCTTACCTCCTAGTTCTCACTGTCGTCTTTGAAATAGTCCCCTTGGGCACATATACAGTGGCCCTAGCATTTTCACCATGAGTCCATGAATCCCTGGAAGGCTTCAGGTGTTGTGGTCTTTAGCACCTCCTGCAATTCTGTCTGGATCTCCTCAATCAAGTCAAGTCGACGCCCTGTCAGTAGTAATTTCAGCTTAAGAAACAGGAAAAAGTTGCAGGGGGCAAGGTCAGGCAAATAGGGTGGGTGGAGAATGACTACTGTGTTAGTGGAAGCCAGGACCTTACGAACAACAATTGATGTGTAGGCGGGATGCAGGACCCAGTCCTTGTTCTTCCACTGTTCTGGACATTTGTGTCAGATGTTCTCCCTCAGACACTGCAAAACTTCACAGTAAATCTTTCCGCTGACAGATTGACCATGTGAGACGAATAGTGAACAATCCTTTGGATATCAAGGAAAATGATCAATATCGACTTGACATTGCTGCGAACTTGACGTGCTTTTTCAGCCTCAGTGAACTAGAGACTTTCATTGCGATGGCTGCTGCTTTGTCTCCGGGTCATACCCATAAACCCATGATTCATCACCAGTTATGACCTTGGAGATAAAGGTGGCATCATCTCTGACTTGATTCTTGAGCTTCCTGCAAACTGCAACGCGATGTGCCTTCTGCTTGTCACTCAGCAGTCTTGGCACAGATTTTGCAGTGATGTGTCTCGCATGCCCGACACGTCCGACAAAATGCGTTGCACGCTCCTGTACAATAGACCTACGATATCACAAACATCGTGGATAGTTCGTCTACGATCTGCAAGGATAGCCTGACAAACATTTCCAATGTTTTCTGGTGTTGTTGCCATTAACGGTCGTCCAGGATGGTCATACGGTCATCGTCTTCGATGGGCGCTCATCCCTCCGTGAACCGCTTGTACCAGAAAAATGCATCTACAGCATAATTCAACTTTATTTTATGTCCTTGGTGGTTATGAACATTTATATACGTCTGTGTTAGTTTTTGAATGACTATGAGGCCTTGTATAGCTACTCCCCACACCTTTTATCTCCCCACACCTACATACACACCTGTTTTCATGGTTGGAATGACAAATCCCACTGAAACGGAGGGTTTCCACAAGAGAATTTGGTTGTTGCCAAAATTTTTCTCTCCAAGTATTACCAAGGCCTAGTAGGCCTACTCCCCACACTAATAATCTCCCTACACCTCTAGTACATACACACCGGTGTTCATGGTAGGTGTTGCAAAACACACTGAAGTGCCTTATTTTCACACAAAAAGTTGGTTATTTCCAACCCCCATACCTATAGGCCTACACCCCACAGCCTACTTTATCTCCCCACAGCCTAGTAATCTCCCCACACCTACATACACCTGTTTTCATGGTTGGTGTGATAAAACACTTTGAAATGACCTGTCTCAATAAGAAAAATAGGTGGTTATCAAAATTTTCACATTTTCAATTGTTCTGGTTTGGGACATGGCATTGTCCCCAAATTACTGGAACTTCTGGGTATACACCCAGATGCTTTTACCTGCCGTCCACTCCCGTCTGTGATCAGTAGGAAACTGAGAGTACTCATGGATCAACTCCATGTAGGTGGGTGAAAGTATCACTGCTACCAGATGAAAGATATATAAATGGAAATGTCACTGTGGGTATAACATACCCCGCCGCACCAATAGAGGGTTAAAGGCATCCGAGGGATGGCTCTTCAGGTTCAAGCTACGCCATGGACTTTCATGCCATAAGGCAAGCGGCAAAGCCTTGGATGCATCAGCAGAAGAAGTAGACCCGTTTCGCCAGAAATTGCAGGGCCTGATCAAGGACAAGGACTTTGCCCTTGGTCAAGTCTATCATGCTGACAAAACTGATCTGTTCTACCGCTCCTTGCCCACCCACACCCTGGCTGAGGAAATGGAGAAGTCTTGTACCTGGTCGGAAGTTGTCCAAACAAAGTGTCTCTGTTTTGTGCTGTGCCAATGCTAACGGGATGCACCGCCTCAAACCTGTTGTTGTTGGGCATGCAAAACAACCATGTTGTCTCAGTAGGTTGATGGATAGCCTGCCTGTTGTGTGGTACCATTCTGTGAAGGCCTGGTTTACCACTAGGATCATCAGAAATTAGTTCCACAGACATTTTGTCAAAGAGGTTATCTGTTATCAAACGGAGGTCCTTGGAATTGCTCACAACCAGGTGAAGGCACTCCTGCATCTGGACAATGCTCCTGCACATCTGTCTGAGGAAGATTTGGTTGCTTTTGACAGGCAGATTAGGTGCATGTTTCTTCCACCTAATATGACTGCTCTGATTCAACCAATGGACCAGGGTGTTATTGTGGCTGCGAAGAGCCAGAGGTTCCTCAATGAGGTGATGGTGGTGCTTGAGGATAAGGACGCGGTGGAAGACACACTTGGGGACCAGACCTAGCAGAATCTTCGGTGCTACGACCTAAAGTCTGCCGTGTTCATCTGGAAGGAAATCTATGTCAAAACCTTCGAGAGCAGTTGGTCTTGTCTCCTGCAGGGAATCGAAGCCATGCACGACTTCAAGGGCTTTGACGTGGATGATTTCCACAGCTGCCTTAGATAGGCAGGAGAGCAAGTGACCGTTGATGATGTGCGGGTTGGTTGGATGACGACAGCAGCAATCCTGGTTACCAGAGCATGTCTGAAGAGGAGATCACTGCTGCTGCCTCTGCGGGCACAGAAGGGGACAGTGGGACCGACAAGGACGAGAATGAGGACCCTGACTCGCAACGCTCCGCAACTCATTCACTCCCTCATCTCAGTGTCCTCCATGGTTACCTGGAGGGGATGCTGGAGTATGCTAAGCATCCGCACTGTGACAGGGAGTTGCTGCTGCTCAGCTTGGTGATGGAGCTGTGGGCAGTCCGGGACTCTGTTATCCTTTGGCAGAATCATCAGTCCTACCATCAGACCAGGATCAACTCGTTCTTCAAGCCTGTGATCCCAATGAATGCCAGCCCATTCTCACCACCACCACCACCACCACCTCGTTTGCTGCCTTCAACTTTGCACCCACAACCAAGCACATCGAGTGCCGTTGAGTTTCCGTTAGACGTATGTTTTCGCCTGTCTCCAGAGTCTCCTGAGGTGGGTAGGCCACCATCACTGCACCGCACATCACCGGTAATCGCCCAGTTCCAGCAGGTTGACGATGAGGGTACGAGTTCTTTGACTTCCGTTAGCCACTAGTGTTTGCCACTGGACCACACAGGACAACTTGCTGGACGTGGTGGGTTACGAAGCCTGGAGGCAATGCATTGGGTGATATGTACCACAACCAAATGTTTTTCGGCAGGTAGCTTTAGGTTTCTTTCGTAGTTTCCTTGATGCTAAAATTTATTTAGGATATTCCTATGTGTGTTTTGAGGTCACAATATGGCAGAATGACCCAGAACAGTGCCAAAAATAAGAGAGGTACTCTACATACACTGGTGTTTAGGTAGTGTTTTTTGGGTTTTCACTGGTTTTTCTACATGGTTTTCTTAGTGTTGAAAATTATTTACGATATTCCTACATATGTTTTGATGCCAAATGTGGCAGAATGACCTGAAAACTACGAAAATAAGGAGGGGTACTGTACATACAGTAGTGTTTAAGTAGGGTGGTTTTTGTTTTTCATTTTTGTTTGCATAGTTTTCGTGGTGCTGAAATTTATTTAGGATATTCCTATGTATGTTTTAATGCCAAAATATGCCAGAATGACCTGAAAACACTTCCATAATAAAGTGGGGTACTGTACATACAGTAATGTACAAGTGTGGTGTTTTTTGGTTTTCAGCATTTTTTTCTGCATGCTTTTCTTGGTGTTTACCACTACTATTGATATGCCTATGTGTGTTTTGATGGCCAGAAATGCCTGAATGACCAGAAAACACTGCCAAATTAAGCATAGGTACTGTAGAAATAAGTTTGATATAGGTTGGAGGTGGGTATAGGTAGGATCTTGGTGTGGTAGGGGAATAGTGTTCATTATCCACATGTTGCCACTACCCGGACATACCTTTGGCTCTATTATGTCCGGATAAATGAGGGATTGCTGTATATAGAATGGAAGAAAAATCCGAATGAATTATACTGCCTGGAGAGTTCAACACAAATATAAATTGGAAAACCCTAGATGTAAGAAGCTATGAAAGCTGTTGGGATAAAAAACTCCTAGATCTTACACAGGAGTTTTTCCTAACTCAACATGTAAAGGAAAACATCAGAAAAAAGAGAACCTGAAGACCCATCATTATTAGAGCTCATATTTTCTAAGCAAGAAAATGATATTGACAACATAATTTATCACCCTACTTTTGGAAAAACCAACAATGCAGTGTTAGATTGTAATTTCAGGATAGCATATGATATTGCTAGCAATAATGAAAATTACAAAAAGAGGCTGAACTACAAATAGGGCAACTATCATAACCTAAAGAAGTACTTTATAGAAATGGACTAGGAAAAGGAGCTAAAAGGACAAGATATAAATGTTATATATAAAACGTTCTCTGAAACTTATGAGACAAGTGTTCATATGTATATCCCGCAGCATAAAGAAACAGAAATAAGGATAAAAAAATGGCTTAATACTGAATGTAGAAAAGCAAGAGAAAAATTTGCTGTGGATTAGATACAGACGACAATATCGAGAGGACATATAACTACTACAAGCAGGCAAGAAATTATTGTACAAGGATAATGAGAGAAGCTTAGAGGCAGTTTGAGGAAGACATTATAAATAAAAGTACTGATCAACCGAAGCTGTTTTACAGCTACCTACGAAGTAAAACAAAATTCAGAGATAAAATACAGACAGTTATGAAGAAGATATCTGTGAAATGCTAAACAAAAAAATCCTATCAATTTTTTGCAGAAGGAAGTAGATTTGAGAGAGATGAAAATGAACAAGACTTGTCCACACATATTAACAAACATATGTGTATCAGAACAAGAGGTCCAGGAAGAGTTGAGTAAGTTAGACATAGGAAAAGCAAATGGTCCAGACAAAATTTCAGGTTGAGCATTACATGAATGTACAGAAGAGTTAAGCAGAAGAATACATTTATTATGCAAGGAATCCCTAAGACAAGTTAAACTACCTGACTTACGAAAGAAAGCAAACATTGTTCTCCTCTTCAAGAAAGGAAATAGACAAAATCCACTCAATTACGACCAGCTTCACCGACCAGCATCATAAGTATGATATTAGAAAAGCTGATAAGGAAAATTTTAATAAATTATCTGGAAAAAGACAACAGCCTCTGATAACAGAAAGGTAAATCATGTGTTACTGATCTGTTAAGCTACTATCAAAGAGTTGCAGAAACACTACAGAAAAGAGAAGGATGGGTTGGCAGTATCTATTTAGGTTTCAAGAAAGCATTTGACCGAGTACCTCACAAAAGACTTTTATGGAAATTGTACCATCAAGGAGGACGACAAGGTAATCTATACTGTTGAATACAAGATTTTCTCAGGAAAAGGGAAATGAGAACAGTACTATGGGGGAAACTCGTCATCAAGGAGAGAAGTGACTGGTAGAGTCCCAAAGGGCTCTGTGCTGGCACCAATTATGTTTTTAGTACCGGTTTATATAAATGACATTGGCAGCAACACTGGAAACGGAAGCTATCTAAATATGTTTGCTGATGATGCAAACATTCAAAGAAAAATTACAAACTGACTTTTGCAGAGAGCTACAAGAAGAATAATTACATAAGTTTCATGAATGGAGGAACAGATGGCAAGTGTAATTCAGTGTGGACAAATGCCATGTAATCAAGCTTGGTAAAAGTGAAAAAAGGCCAGACTAGGATAATAGGCTAGGAAGTACAACCCTACTAGGATCAGAAAACAAGAAGGATTTAGGAGTGATTATTAATAACAGACTATCTCTGGCTGATAATACCAATGAAAAAGTACGGAACATGTACACATTGCCTGTTGATATGAGAATAGCATTCGCTTATAGAAATGGAGACATTCTGAGGAAGATAATCACGTCATTCATTAGACCAAATCTGAAGTATGCATCTGTTGTCTGGAATCTACATCTCGAAAAACACATAGATAAGCTTGAAAAGCTACAAAGGGCCACTACAAGATGAACACGAAGCTTAAGAGATCAAAGCTATGAAGAAAGACTAGAAAAATTAAAGCTACGAACATTATAAGAAAGAAGGAAAAGAGGAGGCATGATTATGCTGTATAAATGCATCACAGGAAATGAGGAAATAGACATGGATGAGTACATGACTTATTAGGAAGCAACATCAATAGGACACTGTGTAGCAGCCGTGGGTCAGTGGGTTAGAGCACTCCGCGCTGACCGAAGGGTCGGAGGATCGAATCCACCCAAGGGTCATTGGTAGACATCAGGAAGGGCATCCGGTCATAAAATACGGTGTAGGTCGAACTCGGCCCATTGCCAACTCGGACCATTAACGATTACCAACTCGGCCCACCTGGCAAACCAACTCGGACCATTTTGGAACACCAACTCGGACCATCAGCTGTACCATGAACCTTAGACATACTTCGATCTCTCATTCAACTCGCTTAGACAACTCTTTAAACTCTCGATTTAACAATCACCAATTACAAAGCATAGAATTTTATCTGTAGCAAGTATATAATTATAGGACTACATAATAGATAGATAAATAAATAGATAGATAGAGAGACAGATAGAAGCAGGAAGTCAAATGATGAGAAGGTGTTGTGTTTGCGAGAAGCGAGCAGCGCTAAACGCTTACACGGAGGAAAGCTGACGACAGCGTCCAGTAAGGAGATGATGCAGTTAGCTGTCAGCAGTCCTCTCGTGAGAAAGTTCTGTTGCCATGAGGAACATACGTGACACACACACCCTACTACACCAGATGTTAGGAAAGAGAGTTTAGAAGGAGACAAGCGACCCTAGAGAGAGGTCGAGACGGAGATTAGCCTTAGAACAGAGAGAGAGATAGCGAGACAGGAGGTAGCTACCCAGGACTTATACTATTATACCTGTTTAATATTTCCAAGACAAATAAAAATAGTCCCATACTATTCTTTACCTCTCCCGTCACTACATGACATCTGGTGGGGAAACTACTACAAGATATAAAAGCCGCTCGACCACAAGTCTAAAATATACTTCTCTACAAGTAACTACAAAGTCTTTATGACATTTGGTAGCAGCGAACGTATACGAACCTCGTCTACGAATCAACATTAAATTCCTACAAAATATCAAGATTGACAACAACCAACAATATCAGCTCCTGCCACCTCCGTCTCCCAGATCATTACGCTGATGCAGAGGTCAAGAGATCACTCGACGCCTTGCAGGTAGCTTAACGACAAACCAGCAAATCTGCGGACATCGTCTCCGAATTAAAAGCAAATTTCTACAAAAGCAACCGAGACTACAAGATTAGCTTCAGTTCTACAAAGTCTACAGCCATCTACAATCAACTACAGCCATCTTCAATCAACTACAATTAACAACTCTACGTCGTCTGTATAATCTTCTACACGCACCTACAAGAAGCGGCAGTCTTCATCCCACAACGAGTAAATCACAAGAAAAAAGGACCAAGAATACATCAAGAAAGAAAGAAAACAAACAAAAAAAAGAAGAGTGAGAGACTGACTCACAACTCATAACCACCAGACCTCACCCTCCTCTCTCTGCTACATCCACCAAACCCCCAACGCTTACGCAGGTGTGAAGAGGTCAATGCACGCAGCAAAACACCAAGTCCATATTTACAACTCATCTTACTCACTCGTCTTCACTCAAGTTACTCATCGCTACTCATTCACTCACCACAGCTACCAGTGTGGGAAGCCGACGTCACCATGTGCTGAGATGACATCACAACGCGAGTCTGCCATGCCAAGCAACGTGTGACTGACACCAGGCACTTCTCACCCACTACTCATTACTCATTATTCACATAGCTCCTACTCATATTCACTTATTTTCACAGTTAAGTTGGAAATTCGACGTTCTATGTTGAGGTTTGCCTGGGACAGCCGTTAACCACTACAAATACCAGGCCATGGAGTTTCCTGAGTAATATCGTCCATCAACACACCACTAGAATTATCAAGAGATCTTCAATCAAACCTGTATTTTCTTCCGAGATCGACTTTTGTATCGACACACCTCTACGATCTGTATCAAGTGGGTAAAATTATACTTGCTCATTTCTTCTCAGTGCTAAAATTAGCTATATTCAACTTATTTAATCATCTAGTTTGCTAGGACATAAATAAACAAGAGGCGTATTTCATAACATCATATCTTAATGACAGGAATATTTTCGCAACCACCCACGTTAATACCAGATGACACACAAATTGCCACAACATCAGACTCACAATTAAGAGACAGCCCACCCATTGTACAACCCACACCACACGTTATAGATAAGGAAACAAATACGGGAGTTTCGGATGATGAGTGGGAAACCCCTTCAGACGTTGAGAGTATCGACTTCGCAGCTGCCTTAAATACGTATGCCAATATACTTAACAGGGTTCACCGGTCCGGTCATACATATTCTACCATTCCCTCACGTAACGATAAACTCGTACAAGTTGAATTAACAGGGCAATCATTAAATATGAATCAAGAAACAAATACTGCTGATCTAAAAACCACACCTCACGTTTTTGTGTATCACGAGGATAAGACTGCCCCAAAATTCTCTGGCACAGACAAGGATCGCATTGATGTCATTTCATTAATCAGTCAGTGCGAACAAATGTTCATCAAGCGCCACATACTAGATGAACAAGAGAAAATTGCTATTTTTTCATCTTGCATAAGCCAGGAAAGATGTCCAGCAAGCAATTTATTGCGCTCCGATAAGCTACATCGTGCTAGGACATATGATGAATTTAAAACTGAATTTCTGAAGAAATTTTCTGGAGGTATGAACTTCTTGCCAGGTATAATTCCAGAATTACATAAAATTGTAGATCTTGTAAGGGAACACACTACAAACCATGTGCTCAGTGAAATAACTGCTGATGTCTCCACAATCAAGAGAACCCTATTAGCTACCCTGGAGAATTCTAAGTGGATAACAGATGATGGAAAGATGTCCCCAGACCTCGTCGTGGACATCATTGGTTATGTAGCTGCCTTGTGTAAATTACCTGATAGAACCCTTAAGATCGCCAAAACAATCGCGTACATCCCTGGAATGTGCTTACTAGACTTAATGAACGAGGTAGAGATGCAGTGCAGTAAAGCAGGTGTGGTCGACACACATGCACATTCTGGTAGAATCAGGGTACCTGAGACAGTATCAGCTGTGAAAACATCAACACCGACCCCAAACAGAGAACAAAATCGATCGCGACCTGAAATGAGGCAGCCCAAACAAACAAAGACGCCTAGACCTCGTTCCCACACGCCTTCCTACAGGCAGTTTCATAAGTTTTCGCGCAGCCCGAGCAGGTCTCGCGCTATAAACAACACTTTTTATGGGAAATCACCTCGTAGGTCACAGTCAAGGGATAGGTCCATTCTGTGTCATTACTGTGCAAAACCAGGACACACAAGGTATGAATGCTTTATCAAGGCAAAAGAGGATAATCAAAAGACACAAGGGTTTGGTCCTTACTGTAGGCATCATAGATACCAAGGGCACTGGACTAGTGATTGCAAAACAGTAGAAAAAATTGTGTCTATGTTCAAATCGGGGAAGACCAAGTCATGACAAAAAACGAACAAACGTAAAGAAGAACAAGGTTAAACTTCACATAGGAGGCATGTTGGGAAATGAGTGTATCTTGATACCAGCTGTATGTGAGGATCAAAACGTTTCCTTATTTTTAGATACAGGCTCTCCAGTGAACTTAATAACACATGAAGAACTAAATAGAATTCTTAAAAATAAAAAGAAAGTAACTTTTCTGGATGAAGCTGATTTAGAATTAAACACAGTAGATGGTCAAGAGATTACAGTAAAAGGTATGATAAGATTAAATCTCAGTTTCACAGAAACTACAAGACCATTCTCTGCATTGTTCTATATCGTTGAAAACTTAGCAATTAAAGCTCATATGTTACTGGGCTTAAGATCCATGAGAACTGAGAACATAACTATACTCCCACAAATGAATGGAATAGACTTTGATAATGAATTTATAGAGGAAATACTTTCAGAGCCCTCACCGATTGGTAGAAGAGAGCCAAAAAGAATTGGTAATATTAAAGGCTTTAACAAACATACACAAACAGATGAGTGTATAGATCCACTTACACCAGCAACCCCATCCTCCAGAATTAGTGACCCAGCTAACAGTACTGATTTATCAATTTTTCCAGCCCATCTCACTAATGATTTGGTTATACCACCTAATTCATACATGAAGGTTACCATAAAGAGCAAATTACGGAATAGTACTGTTCTTGTCTTAGAAGAATTATGTAAAGTAAAGGGATTGTCAGTAGAAAACGCATTATGTCATACGAACGACGAAGGGCTAACTCAGATATTCATTATTAATCACATGAATGGGGAAGTTCAGTTGAAGAAGGGAACTTGCATAGTTAATATTGAAAAATGTTTCGCCCCTGTGAAGGAAATAAATATTGGTGGAGTAACAAGTGAGATCAAATCTATGGATAGAGAAAGAATAAAAGAGAATTTAATTCACTCAGGTGAATTTGACGAAGAAAATGATTTGTTAACCATGCTGGAAACACACAGGGACACCGTAGCATTGCCCGGAGAACAATTAGGGTGTACTAACTTGATTAATCACATGATTAATGTGCACCCAGAAACACCACCAATTTTCGTACCAGCTTATCGCATACCACACTCCCAACGTACACTTGCAAATCAGTATGTCGATGAAATGTTAAAGCTTGGAATTATTGAGCCTTCAGTTTCTCCGTGGAACGCTCCCCTTTTCTTTGTGCCCAAGAGAAATGGAGAAATGCGTGCGGTAGTAGATTATCGTAAACTAAATAATCACACAATCCCTGACAGATTTCCCATGCCATTGCTAAGTGATGTTCTACAGAATATTGGTCCTGAGAATAATATATTCTCGACCATCGATCTCCTAAACGGATACTATCAGATTCCGGTATCTCAGGAGTCACGTAAATACACTGCCTTTTCAACAAACAGAGGCCATTATCAATATACAAGAATGCCAATGGGACTGAGGACAGCCCCCGGTACGTTCCAGCGTCTTATGAATTACGTATTGTCCGGAATTTTAGGACAAGGAATATTTGTTTATCTTGACGATATTATTATCGCAACGAAGAATATTAAGGATCATCTCAGGAAATTAGACTTACTCTTACAAAAGCTTAGTGATGCTGGATTAAAAATTAAACTTTCTAAATGCAAATTTTGCTTTAAGGAAATAAATTTCTTAGGCCACAAATTAAGTTCTGATGGTATTCACACCACTGATGACAAAATACAGGCAGTGAGAGATTTTCCTGAACCCACTACGACTGACGAAGTTAGACAATTTTTAGGTCTGGCTGGGTACTATAGGTCCTTCGTACCACAGTTCTCTCATATAGCCTTCCCTCTTTTCCAACTACTCAAAAAAGATGCTGTATTCCAATGGGAAGAAGAACAAAAAAGGGCATTTAACAATCTAAAAATTAAACTAACGAATGCACCTTGTTTAGCATATCCAGATTACACGAAATCATTTCTTATTTGTACAGACGCATCAGTTAAAGGATTAGGGGCTGTACTGATGCAGGAAGATAAAAAGAGGAAAGAATCAACCAATTGCATTTGCCAGCAGACAGACAAGAGGTGCGGAGAAAAATTATAGCACTACAGACTTAGAGGCACTTGCAGTGATTTTTGCATTACAAAAGTTTCGAGATTTGGTATATGGTTACGAAATCCACTTATTCACCGACCATAAACCACTGGTGGGTATGTTTAAAGAAAAACTCCTTTCTGGGAGGAGAGCAAGATGGAAATGTACAGTTGAAAACTACAATGTACAAATACATTATATACAAGGTAAAATGAATATAGTAGCTGACGCATTATCTAGGAACCCGAACACAATTCAGGTCGCGGCGTTAGATCTCAAAGGAAATATCCCAAACCACGAGGATATCGCAAAGGCACAAAGACTTGACCCAGTATGGTCAAAAGTAATATACAAGTTAGAAAGTGGAGATGACATACAATTACCCAAACTGCATGTCCCACTTGAACAATTCACAATGGTCAATAATACATTATACAAAATTAACTCTAAACAACCAAAACGCCAAAGAAATACTAACCAGTTGGTAGTACCTAATGACATGATACCCCAAGTATTACGAATGATACACGACAGCCCACATGCAGGACACCCTGGAAAGGATAAGACATTCAACCAAGCCCAGCTATTATATTACTGGCCTTCATTACGAAGAGATATACACAATCATATAGACAGATGCGAATCATGTGCGAAACACAAAGGATACCCAATCACACCTGCACCGATGGGTAATTACCCAGTACCACATCAACCATGGGACGTTGTCGCTGTTGATTTACTCAAGATGCCATTATCATACAATAATAACCTATACTTATTCGTAGCAACGGATCATTTTTCCCGTTATGTCATTTTAGCTCCAATTAAAGATAAGACAGCAGAGACAGTAGCAAAGGCAATAACAGATAATGTAATATGTCGCTTTACTACCCCTAAGGTACTAATAAGTGATAATGGAGGAGAATTTAATTCTGAGATCTTACAAGAAATATGTAAACAATACAACATCAAAAAGGTTAACGTTTTGGCCTATCACCCAGCATCGAATGGGTTGGTAGAGAGACAAAATAAAAAAGTATTAGATGTGCTACGACACATTCTCAGTGAAAATTATGCAAGCTGGGATGATTGGATTCCCAGAGTAGAGGCCTCCATTAATGGGTCTATAAATAAATCCATTGGTGACACACCACATTTCATTATATATGGCACAGATAAAAAATTACCATATGAGCTCCTAGAAGGTGACAGCATGCCTATATACAATTACGATGATTACTCTAAACTCCGTTTACGTGAATTCCAGGACATTCACAAAAGAGTGCAAAAACAATTAACGATGTCCAAGGAAGAAATGACGGAGGCATTTAACAAAAAGGCAAAAGATTCACCTATCAGCTTAGGAGACATTGTTTACGGAGTCATTCATACGAGAGACAATAAATTATCCCCTAAATTTGAGGGCCCATACAGAGTAATTAACATAAAGGCAAACAAAGTTTTAATTAAGTCACTTTCAAGTGGCGAGGAAAAACAAGTTCATATTGACCATTTAAAACGAGTTTCAAGGGAATTATCACATAATTATTCAGCCTCGGATACAACCGAACAGGTGAACGTACCTCAAGAAACCAATCAAGAACACAACAATGATTACAAAAAGAAATTAAGGTCATATACCAAACAATCGAACATAGGTGCAACTATTCCAATGAAATCTACAGTACATCATTTACGAGAATTAAATATCGATTTAAACTCCTTCTATAAATGAAATAACAGCCAACCGTAACGCACATCATCACTATCATCAACCACAGCTTTATAGGAAATTAATAGATTTTTTTTTCGGTAGGTTACGATGAAGGGACTTATGCTATGGATTCTCCTATACATAGTAAGGGTATATGCGCACCTAGACCCCAAGCATATAGTACGACAAGGATGCCTCATAGCTCCAACGGCCACGACTACAATCGTCAAGGACGTCATGAGTACTGAAATAAGTCTAGATTACTTGTATGACTTACCTACTTATATAGAAAGACTTGCGACGCCGATGCGAACTCTGGACTTCAAGATAGGGAATTATGTTTCACAATCACATATCACCAAGGAAGTGGATGAAATGGTGAAGTTAGCGAAATGGAAACTAGAACAGGCGAAGTCGACTATGCTCGTCATGATCCAAGATCTCCCATCTTATGGAACAGAGGTGCTGAGCGACAGGAACAACATCACACGTACTCGCCAAAAGCGCGGTTTGTTCGATCTGGGCGGCGCAATTCTTGGGAACATCTTTGGATTGGCTACAGAGGATGACCTTAAAGAAATAAACAAAAAATTTAATAAGATAGCTCAGGTACTAACATACCAAGATAAATTCATCACAGGACAGAACTCGGCAATGAAAACAATTGTGAAAAATCTGAAACAAGCAGAAAACGTAGCTCTCGAGAGTATAGATAAAATAAATGACTTGGAGGGTAACGTTACCCTTTTCCAGCACTTCTCCATCATCACAGAACATATTGACACGATTCTACTACAATTAGAGAACACTAGAGATCATTTCAGGGCACTTATGCAAGGAATTTCGAATGCTGGTGATGGCAAGATCACAAATGACTTACTCCCAGTTCATGAGCTACGTCAGATAGTTAGTCAAGGCATACATAAACATAAATTGAAGCCATTGTTCCGCAGTAGGGAATTTATGCAATATTACCCGTACTTGGAAGCAACACTAACACCAACATCAGTGATAGTTCATGTACCATTCATCACGGAAGACCTGTTCACAGTATACCAAATACACCCCTTCCCCTATAGAAACAACAACACTTTAGTCATCATCAACATCAACACAGACACCGAACTCATCATGGTCTCCAAGAGACGAGACACTGTCACTTTCGCAAGTGAGTCAACGATTGAGCGAAAGTGCCGCACATCCTTACATGCTGTTCATCTTTGTCCTGCGTACATTTTCACGTTTCAGCCTACTGATACGGTCCCTTGTGAAATGGCTATCATCAGCAATAACAATATTCATCATCATTGCAACTTCACTTTTGCTCCAGATAAACTTGTACACCATCAACGCATTGGACACTCGCAGTTTTTTTATTTTCCTCATAACACATCAGTTTACATAGTCTGTCCAGATATACCACCATCTCATACATCAGCCTCAGGATTATACATAGCACCAGACTACTGTGCGGTATTTACACCATCCATGTCTACTTTTTCCACCATCAATCACTACGCCATTCTCAACCATACACACAAACATTTCCACCCACTGCCTGATATGGACTTAAACATGAGCACAAGTATTAAGCTGACTTCACCTAAGTTTGAAACTATGCAGCTGATCAATGAAACTATGAAGCCCTGGGAAGATTTGAGTTTGAGTATGTTCAACCCATATTATGTGTATAGCCAAGCACCTTCTGTCTTTATAATTATCTGCATTGTGGTTGCAGTATTGCTGTTGGCCATGCACAGAATGCATGCAAGAATTGCTAATTTGGAGTCATTGTTTAGTGGGGGGAGAGTTAACATCACAGTTAACCACCCTGAATGAAGTGTATATATTTTGTATATAGTATTAATTATATATAAAAAAAAAAAAAAAATAAAAAAAAATAATAATAATAATAATAACACAAAGAAGAATGACCCATATATGACAAACCAGTACCATTATCTTTGAATGAAATATTAATAACTCTTACAATAATCTTAATTTTAAACTATTTTTATTCTTGCATGTATGCAATTCACTATAATAACCCAAGTACATACTGTATTACAGTTAAATAATTTACTTTAATGCATTTATTCCAATATGTATTCAACTTATTTAAAATGTAATATTACTGAATAATCACTATTTACTATGAATAATATATGTATACAATATTCATACAATTATGTTACTTTACAATATTATGTATTTCACTTAATTAGCTTATAAGTTCATTATAATGTGTATGTAGTATGTATTAATATATTATAACTATTAAATGTCGATGGTACGCCATTTTTCGCGGCCGAGCAAATATAGGACTACATAATAGATAGATAAATAAATAGATAGATAGAGAGACAGATAGAAGCAGGAAGTCAAATGATGAGAAGGTGTTGTGTTTGCGAGAAGCGAGCAGCGCTAAACGCTTACACGGAGGAAAGCTGACGACAGCAGCCAGTAAGGAGATGATGCAGTTAGCTGTCAGCAGTCCTCTCGTGAGAAAGTTCTGTTGCCATGAGGAACATACGTGACACACACACCCTACTACACCAGATGTTAGGAAAGAGAGTTTAGAAGGAGACAAGCGACCCTAGAGAGAGGTCGAGACGGAGATTAGCCTTAGAACAGAGAGAGAGAGATAGCGAGACAGGGAGGTAGCTACCCAGGACTTATACTATTATACCTGTTTAATATTTCCAAGACAAATAAAAATAGTCCCATACTATTCTTTACCTCTCCCGTCACTACATGACATCTGGTGGGGAAACTACTACAAGATATAAAAGCCGCTCGACCACAAGTCTAAAATATACTTCTCTACAAGTAACTACAAAGTCTTTATGACACATAATTATGCTTACAGACAGACAGACATAGATAAAATGGGTGATAAGGTAGGTTACCAGATAATTGTACATCCTAACATCCACACATTTGTAGTGTGAGAGTAATTTGAAACAAATGTCACTGCTGTTTGCGATGATGTCTGGAAAAAGACGCAGAGATTATAAAAAAGTTTTTGCAAAGACTAAAGAACTTCTGGGTTAGGAATTGAAATTTGAATAAATTACTATTGATTTTGAGGGAAGTGTCTAGCGTGCGATTCCCTACATTCTGCTAGATGTTGTTATTCATTGGGGGCAGGCAGTGTAGAGGAAAATACAAGAACCAGGCCAACAAACATTTTACCCAAATGATGCTGGGATGCATAAATACCTTAGAAAAGTCCTTGCGTTACCATACGTGCCAGCTGAGCATATTGAAGAACTGTTAATAAGGTTTTACAGAAAAGCAAACGGCTCTCAGTTACTCATAAATCTTCTAGACTATAAAAAACACATGGATTAATTCTGACATTTGGCCTCCCAGCGCGTGTTGTGTATTCGGTAGAAGTATCCGTACCAATAATGATGTTGAAGGTTGGCATAATAGGCTAAATCTGAAGGCGCGCAAAGGACAACTCAGTTTTTACCAGCTCATCAAGTTACTTCATAACGAAGCCAGACTCGTAACTCTCAAAGTGCGTCTCTTCTCAGATGGGAAGGTGTTGCGAAAACAACGTGCCAAATACACAAAACATCATGGACAACTTGTAAAACTCTGGAAGGAGTACAACGCAGGTGACAGGTCTGCAAAAAATTTACTGAGAGCAGTTTCTTACCATATTGCCGTGTCTGCTCGATAGACTGCTTTTAACTAATAAAGTTTACTGTTTTGCATAATTTTAACTGCAGAAAATTACTATGGAGGGAATAAATAAAAGTATTTTACAAGTTTTAGCAAGTGTTTCTTTTTGTATATTACAATGGGCCGAGTTGGTATGCAGTGGGTCGACTTGGTCATGTGACGAGTTGGCATTGGGACGAGTTTGCAATGGGACGAGCTGGCAATGGGCCGAGTTGGCCTGTAACAATAAAATACTACACGCTCCAATCCAGCCAGAGCAAAAGGACGTGTCTCAACAACTTCTCAATCCCCTCTGAAAACCTCAAGTAGTTTTCAGGAATTACGTTTGTCTTGTCTAAAGTTTATAGTATTGTATCTTAATGTAGTCTACCAAAAATGTAAAGAGCCACTGTCAGTGAGTATACATGAATGTTTATAGGAAACTCAGTAACAGCTGTGTAGTACTGTAACCAACCATCAGTATGGCCGACAATGTAATCATCGAGGGACACGATTTTCGAAGATTTGACAGTGAAATAAATGTGATGGATTTAGTTACAACGTTGATTATGAGAATTAATGAACTGGAAAAGAATGTGGAGGATCTAGTATCAAGAAACATGCCTGTAAATACCGAAAACACTATATAGAGTCTGATACGGGCCAGTAAGACGGCAAACCAGGAGATCGAGAATTTGAAATGAGAAAATATCTAATTAAGGAGAAAACTAGAAGAGAGCAGTAAAAAATAGAGAAGGTGAGTACTGTGTTAGAAGAGCAAAAGGTAAAGTGGGTACATGTGAAAGAAGAACAGAAAGAAGTGGTCACCTTAAGGGAAATGATTCAGGAAGAAAGGGAAATGAACAAGAAAAAAAATGGAAGAAAATGTAGTGAAAATATTGAAGAAAAAAGAGAAAATAGTGAGAGAAACTGTAGAAAGGAACAGATGTGTGGTAATATTTGGAAACAAGGAGGAGGATAAAAGGTTAGATCTATGAGACTTGAGAGAGACTCGAATCATTTGAGAAAAATATTGGGCAAGCTCGATCCCGAAGGAAACAAGTGGGAAAAAGAAACTGAGGAAGCAAGGAGGATAAGGCCATATAAGAAAGGGGAAGCAAGACCAATGAGAGTAATGTTGTCATCAGAAAGTGTGGTAAATGATATACTTAAAGTGACCTGGAAACTAAGTAAAGAGGCAGGAATGGAAAATATTATAGTAAGAAAAGATTTGAATGAAAGAAGAAAGAGAAGTTTTAAAAGCTTTGAAGGAACAAGTAAAGAAAAAAAATTACAGGACAGAGGAAGAATGTACATTTTTGGGGGGAGAGTGATGGATATGAAAGTAAGGAAGTGGTACCGGTATGTGAGGCACTAAAAGTGAATGAAACAAGGGGGGATGGATATTAATATGAATAATAGAAGAATGAGTAAAGATAAAACCAGTGCAGTAATTCTAAGTATCATGTATATATATATATATATATATATATATATATATATATATATATATATATATATATATATATATATATATTTAAGTGTCCGACTCTGGGCAAAGGCTTCAGGGCCTATTTTTCGGGGGCAGTGACCTATCCCAAGGCCCAGTAGTCCTCTTATGCCTCCACATGTCACCACTTCGGCGCTAACACCCATCATCCATATTGAATACATGCTAGGGCTGTCTCATACAGGGTTGGTGTATTGGTATTAGCAGGGGTATTTTTACGACATGTCGGCGGGTCATCTGGTAGATCAGGAAAGTCTGCTTCTAGGAAACTCAGATCCTTAAACTGTTCCCTGCCCCAGCCGGGATTCGATCCTGGGTCCGTTAGGACTGCAGGCCGCCTCTCTAATGATTCAGCCACCGCCTCTCCCAAATGTAGTAATGTAGATGGGTTAATATCCAAGGAAGGGGAAACTGGAGACTATATAAATGAAAAGAGACCTGAAATTGTTTGCTTGGTGGAGACTAAATTGCCCTGGGCTGTTGATACAAAATCATTTGGATGGAACAATTATAATAATTGGAGGATGGATAGAGAAAGCAAGTTTGGGGGAAGTATAATGATTTTAACCCGTAATGACCTAAGAGAAAAAATATAGAAACTGAAAATGCCATGGCTGAACTTTTGGGAATTGAAATAAAGGACAGTTATGGAGAAAAAATAGATGTAATGGTCCCCAAACTAGGGGACGGACAAAAGAAGATTATGAACAGTTAATAAGAGAATCCATTATTAAATTAAAGATGTTAACTGAATGAAGAAAAAAAAAATAATAATGGGAGATTTTAACTGTAGAGAAGTTGATTGGGAAAGTATGTTTGCTGGGACCAATGAGGAATCATGGGGGAAAAAATGGAATTGGTGATGGAAAACATGTTAACCCAATTAATTAAAGAAAATACAAGAATTAGGGGAGACTACGAACATGAAGGCTCGACTTTGTATTCACAAAGGACCCAAATGATGTGAGGAACATAACCTACCAGTGCCCCATTGGTAAAAGTGATCATCTAGTAATTGAGACGGAAGTGACGGGAGTTGGGGGAGAAAAAGATGAAGAACACAGAGAAAATAGACACAATAATGGGAAGGCAGACTTTGCTTCCCTGAGGAACTTTTTCCAAAATGTAGACTGGAGTAAAATGAATACGACCACAAATGTTTATGAAAAATATAAGTTTTTGACAAAAATATATAAAACAGGAACTAGTAAATATGTCCCAAAGCTTTCTGCAGCTATGGAAAGGAAGAAAGAATGATTTAACAACATATGTAGAACGGCACATGAGGCAAGAAAAAGAGCATGGAATAAAGTGAGAAGAAGGTATAGTGAAAGAGCCTAGAAGGAGTACAAGCAGGCAAGAAATGAATATGTAAGGGGTCAGAGAGAGGAAGAAAGGAAATACGAAAAAGATATTGTAACTAAATGTAAAAAAAGAGCCGAAAACTATTTTATAGGTTTGTAAATGGTAAAATGAAAGTCATGGACGATTGAGGATTGAGGGATGGAAAAGAAACTTACAAAGGAGAAGAAGATTTGTGCGAAATAATGAACGACAAGCTGCAGTCAGTCTATGTGTTGGAAGAGGAATTTAGGAAACCTAAAATGGAACCCAGGATGACGGGAATGACAGAAATTACAGTTGACGTGAATGAGGTGCTACAGCTGATGTGGGCTTTGGATGTGAGGAAAGCACCACGACCAGATGGTGTTGCTGGATGGATCCTGAAGGAATTGCAGACCAGTTAGTGTGGCCGGTTTAGGTCATCATCAGGACCTCGCTGGAAAATGGACAGTTACCTAAAGACAGGAGAAGTGAAAGTATGGTGCCAGTCTTCAAGGGAGGAGATAGGGATGATTCACTCAATTGCAGACCAGTATCACTTACTAGTATTGTTTGTAAAATCTGTGAGAAAATTATTAGGGAAAAATGGATAAAGCATTTAGAAGAAAATGAAGTAAGAACACTAAGACAATTTGGTTTTAGGGAAGGAAGATCATGTGTTACTAACCTATTGAGTTTCTACAGTAGGGTAATAGATATCATACAAGAGAGAGAGGGATGGGCAGATTGTGTCTATCCTGATCTCAAGAAAGCATTTGACAGGGTGCCCTATAGGAGACTGCTGTGGAAGTTGAAGACCTTTGGTGGGGTGCATGGGAAACTATTAAAGTGGATGGGAGATTATTTGATAGGAAGGCAGATGAGAATAGTTATAAGAGACAAGGTTTCACAATGGAGAAACGTGACTAGTGGAGTACTCCGGAGCTCTGTCTTAACCCCAATAATGTTTCTGATATATGTAAACGATTTGCCAGAGGGTTTGAATAGTTACATGAATATGTTCGCAGATTATGCTAAAATCATGAAAAATATTAAATGTACCGATACTTGTAAAAAACTGCAAGAGGACTTGGACAAACTCCACAGCTGGAGCCAGACTTGGAAAATGGATTTTAATGCCAAGAAATGTCATGTATTAGAAATGGGAATGGATGAAAAAAAAAAAAAAAAAAGCACTGGACATATAAAATGGGCAATGAGATAATTAGTAAAAAAAAAGATAAGAAACACTTGGAAGTGATTATTCAGGATGACTTGTCACCAGAAAAGCATATAAACGAAATCACTGGAGGAACTTATGGATTACTGACCAACATAAGAGTGGCTTTTAATTATATGGACAAGGAAATGCTGAGGGAGTTGATAATTACCATGAAAAGACCAAGCCTAGAGTATGCAGCTGAGGTATGGTCACCTCATTTGAAGAATCATATTGATAAACTAGAGAGGGTCAACAGATGGCAATGAGGATACCATGCTTAAGGGAACTCACCTACGAGGAGAGATTGGAAAAAAACTGAAGTTACCAACACTGCGTGAGAGAAGGGAAAGAGGTAACTTCCACCTCTTGCACCACCTTACCATTTCCTACCACTTCAAGGGCCACTTCACCACCCCCCACCACCCCCTGTGCTAGTATAGTGCTACAAGGTAAGATATAGAAGTGTGAGACAGTGGTAGTGTGTAAAGTAGATTATGTTTTCTAAGCGACTTCTGTACAAAGACTGTGTTTCCCAGACAACAACTAATCGCTATTGACTTTTGACATGCTAGGGGAGGGCAGGGATGGGTAAAAGTTCGCCTGCACTGACTCCTGTCATCGCATCATGCACCTGAGGTGAGTAATTATTCTGCTCTGTATTTATTTCTCAGATGCCAGCCCTCATGTATTTCCTTATATGCTTATTACAATCGTTTTGCCCTAGATAGAGCAGTAATCATTGCAGGCTCTGTTTGTAAAGTAATGTGAACAGGCAGTGTATGGAAAATGCTGTCAAGGCAACTGTGTGATATGCAGATTTTATCGTATTTTGACTTTGTATAGGTTGCTCCAACAAACAGCTCACCCCTTCCACCCTACCCTGCCTGCCTTGCCAGCATCAATGTATGTTCCTGTATTATTATCAATGTATTTTTTTTTTACCTGTTTATGAATTTGAACTCGGGCAGTCATTGCAGAATCACATTGAAAGCAATATAATTGTGCATAGGATGTGAGTATGATACTGCACACAGTTGCAGTGAGATACTCTGAGTTTATCGTATCCTGACCATGTGAAGTGTAGGCAAACATACAGTGCTATACTTTTTCCTTACCCAGGTAGAAAATATTATGCTTTCCTACACTCACGATACACCAGTGGTTCTTAAACTTTCTCTTGCAGAAAACCCCTTTTATGAAAACTAATCATGTGGCGGACCCTTCATTATGAGTAGATTTCCCTCCCACCCTACCTCGTGAGTTTAAAGGTGTTCGTAGGCTATAATATACTAATATTGTTACTGAATTATTAATGGCGTAACTTGAACATAACTGTTCAAATTTTACTTCACATAACTGTCATAACACTGCATTCTACAGTCTTTAAATTGTTTCCAGATACTATTACAGTAATCCCCGTACTATCTGGACGCCCACTTTCCGGACATCCCCACTTACCGGATATTTTGGTCCCGGGATCCAATATTCCCAAAATGGGCCAAAAATCGCAACAACAAAAACACGAAAAAATCCGACTTTTTTCCGCCCGTAATTTCAACTTGGCACACACGGCGTGGACCAGCTGTGTTTTGGTGTGTAGTTCCGCCGCCGTCCGCTAGAGCTCCCCTGCATCCTCCCCACTTACAGCCCATCTCTTGTTGTGAGTGCACGCTTGTGATCATGGCCGCCCACGTGCTTGCTTTTGTGGTGGTGCCTTACCTGCTGCAGGCTCTGCTGCTGCTCTCGTGACTCTTGTTAGTGTGTGTGATGATGGCCCTGCTGCCTGAGAAGAGGAAGAAAGTGGTTTTGACTCTGGAGAAGAAGAGGGAGATATTGGACAAGGTGGATGCGGGATGGTCAACCTCACGCATCCTTCATGAATTCAGCCTGGCCCGATCTACTTTGTTTGATATCAAGAGATCCTGCAACAAACTCATGCAGTACACGGCTGACTTCTCATCGAAAAGCAAATGCAACGTGGAGAGGAAGATGATATTTACTCCCCGGTATACAGAAGTCGACCGCTCCACGTTGATTTGGTATCGACAGCAACGTGCTGCTGGAGTGCTGGTGCATGCCACAGAGCTGAAGGCTGCTGCTGAGAAGTTCACAAGGCTTCATGACGCCCTAGACTTCAAGGCATCCGAGGGTTGGCTCTTCGCATTCAAGTTACCACATGGTCTTACCAACCATAAGGCCCATGGCAAAACTTTGGATGCCAACGAAGATGGAGTAGAGGAGTTTCGGCACAAGGTGAAGCGCTTGAGCAACAGGGAGGACCTCACTCTCGGTCAAGTATACAATGCTGACAAAACTGGTTTATTCTATTGCTCTTTGCCAACGAACACTCTAGCCGAGGAGATGGAGAAGCGTGACCCTGGCCGCAAGCTCTCGAAGCAACGGATATCTGCTTTGTGTTGTGCCAATGCTAACAGCATGCACCAGCTTAAGCCCGTTATTTTTGGCCGTGCAAGCAGCCTTGGTGACTTCGTGGGGTGATGGATGTCCTTCCTGTCGTTTGGTACCATTCTTTGAAGGCATGTTTCACTGCCCATATCTTCAAAGACTGGTTCCACCACCATTTCATCAAGGAGGTCATCCATTATCAGATGGAGAAACTGGGAATCCCATGCAATGAGGTAAAGGCCCTCCTTCTCCTTGACAATGCACCTGCTCACCCGTGCGACAAGGACTTGGTGGCTGAGAATGGGCGCATTAGGTGCATGTTTCTGCCACCTAATACGACTGCTCTCATCCAACCAATGGACCAATGAGTGATCATGGCAACGAAGAGGCTGTACCGACGGAAGTTCCTGGATGCGGTGATGGTTGTTCTCAAGGACGAGGACGAGCGCAGGGAGAGACGGGACAGGCAAGGCCAGCGGACTTTGGAAAACCTTCGCCGCTACAACATCAAGTTTGCAATTTACAACTGGGCCAGTGCAAGGAAGGTAGTCCCTGTCAAGACTCTAGAAAATGGTTGGTCTCGTCTGCTTCTCGGAACGGATGTGGAGCACGATTTCGTAAGTTTTGAGGTGGATGACTTCCATCCACATCTACGTGCGCATGGGAATGATGTTGATGTGGATGAAGCGTGTGAGTGATCGGATGATGACAAGGGCAATCCTGAGTATCGGACCATGTCTGATATCGAGATCGCATCTTCAGTTGCAGGTGTCAGTACCCAGCTTGAAGATTCCGACAAGGACAGCGACGATGCTGCGGACTCCTCTCAGTGTGACACTACTCCAGCCATCCCCAAGCTGAGCGCACTCTGGGAACACGTAGAGTTCATTCTCGACTACCTGGAACACCCAGACTGCGACAGGGAGATGGGGCCCTTGGGACTTGTGGAGGAAGTGCGCGCTTTCAGGCAGCGTATCATTAATCGCCAAAATCGTCGTTCCTTGCGTCAATCAGCCATTGACAGCTTTTTCACACCCGTGACCCACGCTGTGCTCAGCCCTGGCTCCACTCCATTGCCTCCCTAAGACAGTCCCTCATCCTCCAAGCCACAGCCCAGCACATCAAGCACGGTGGAGTCACCTTTTGACGTGAATTTACTTCTGTCTTCAGAGTCATTTGCAGTGGGTACTCCATCACCACAACCCAACGACGCACCCCTAGGCCACCTGTATCAGCTACTCTCAGACTCTGACAGTGATTAAACAGCAAGAACATCTCCACTAGACCACACGGGAATTTACAGTGTTGTGCAGTGAAAAAAAACAGTGCATAGTGTTAAGAAATTAGAATTCTGAGTGCAAAGACTAAAGTGCAGAGTGCAACACTGATTTTATTGACTTTCAATGGAGCGCATATTAACTACTGTTGAGTGTGTTATGTTTAGTAAATGGATTTATGAGTGCAAAGACTTTAAGTGCAGAGTGCAACACTTATTTCATTAAGGTACAAAGGAGCACAAGTAAGACTAAAGTGCGCAGTGTTAAGAGAATGGAATTCTGAGTGCAAATGATTAAGTTCAGTGCAAGACTTCATATACAGTGTACTGCAGGTGCTTCAGGTACTCCTTTTTACTGTCAGAGTCTGAGAGGAGGCGAGTTATTCATCGAGATGGCCAGGGACTTGTAAGTACCCAGAATGTTTCATATTGTACTGTATTTTCCATACTTACCTCTAAAAGCTCATTTCACTCTTTTTGTCCCTTATTGGTGTGAATAGGGTCTTAGGTGCTATGCATGTGTAGTAGGGAGGTGTTTTTCTGATTTAGGCTAGGTCAGGGTCCATAACTACCAGTCCAGGAGCCAGGGACTTGTAAGTACCCAGAATATTTAACATTGTATAAACTCACCTCTAAAACCTCATTCTCTGGTTCTTTTGCATTTATTTCAGTCTTTTATGTCCCTTATTGGTGTGATTTGGGTCTTAAATAGGTGCAATGCACGTCCAGAGGGAGTTGTATAGGTGTTTTTCTGAGTTAGGTTCCATAAGTACAAGTCCAGGAGGCTTTTTTTTTTTTTTTTTTATGCGAGGAAGAAGGAATCAAAGGCCATGAGCCCACAATAACAGTTCCCTCCAAGAGAAAAACAAAATACAATAGAGAGCCCAATATCCAGACGGGACCACTTTCCAGACATGCCTTTGGCTCTATTACATCGGATAGTGGAGAGATTACTGTATATGTTTTATCCGATACTCAAATTAGCCTGCGGACTCCTTGGAACATACCACAGACACCTGGGGGTCCGCGGACCACACTTTAAGAAACAGTGCGATACACAGACAGCAATATATATTGCAAAAATAACAAAATAAAATGATAGAGAAATGTAAACGTGTTATTAAGGAGAAAATACGTTCTTTCCCATCTGCATACGTATTTATTTCTGCTTTGTCTCTCTATTCCTAATAATTTGACTTATTCATAGACTTGAACCTGCATTACGATTCTGTTTGAGCCATGCAGGTGGTGTGGGAGCGGCTAAAAGTGCCTCCATTTCCCTAATTGGAGCTGACCAGGTGCTAATCCACCTGACCCTCCACTTTCATCCCCCATGAGAGAGCCTACCCTCGGGGGGCCACCAGTTTTCTCATTTAGGACTGAATATTCAACCTTTTCACTCCCTCTTCAATCATACACCGTGCTAACATGCAAAATAATTCAAACTACCATAAACATATTTTACAGTATATCAAAAATGTGAACAAATATGCATAATTTTTTTTTTTTGTGAACCAGTCTTAACATATTATGTACTGAAATCATTTGATATCATCATAGCTAATATATGTGCAACATTTCAGCACCATTCACATTGTTTTGGGGGGTAAAAAAAATGATAACACGTGCAATGTTGCAGCACAGCAATACACCACTGTTGCGGTTTACTGTTGCCGATATTTCTGCAACTTCTGCGCTCCATTACAAGCCACCAAATGGGTCTAGGAAGCTGGGATTTGCACTGTTAGGTGCGTCTGAGCTTCCTCTTCATTATGGCTAGAAAAAAATAATCAATTTTCAAAACTTCAGAAGTTGGCCTCAGTGACTGCCAGGGGCACACATAAAATTCCAGACCTACGGCCACAGAAGGGTTAACCTGGAGAAGGTGGTTGGTCCATTCCAGAGGCCAAAAGGGAGGACGCTGAACTCATAGTCAACCTCCACTGGTTGTCAAGGCAGTTTTCTGCTGGTGTTCTTCCTGTATGGGTACATGCCAGTAGCCTGACTGAAGGTCCAAAGTGGAGAACCATCGGGCCATGTACAGCGAGTCCAAGGAGTCATCGATTTGAGGTAGCGAGGTGGTATCTTTGATGGTTACATCATTGAGGTGTCGATAGTCGATGCAAAATCTCATGGATCCATCTTTCTTTCTCACCAGCACTATGGGAGAAGACTGCGGGCTTGTTGAGGGCATCACAGTCCATGCACTCAGCACGTTGGCGACTTGGCGGTCCTCTTTTTGCCAGTGCACTGGATTTTTCCTGCATGATGGCTGTTGTATGGGGGATCTTGTAGTGTGTATCTGGTGGTGTAGTATCTTGGTCCAGCCTATATCTCCTAGGTGTGAGGCAAAGATGGCCTGGTAATGAAGGAGTAGCTGCTCCAAGTCTTGTTGGTGTTATGGTGGCAGATGAGAGGGAATCTGCCATAGGGAGGAGGCATCGGTAGAACTTGGAGGCTCAAGAAAGGCATCAAAACTCTCTAACTCACCCATGACGCGGCATTTGGGAAGCAGGAGGGGCTCGTCAGAGGTGCTAGTGATTCTATTGGCACTGAGGTGGGGGGGAACTATAGCCAGGGGGATGAGGCAACTTGTGGCAAAGAGTTGCTCCATCTGCAGGAAGAACAGCATTGAGTGATGGGTAGGCGTACCCAGTGGCACCCGGAGTTCATGGTGGGGTTGGGTGGTAGTCGTCTTCTTGTTCACAGCCTGCATGACTGTGTGCAGGCCGACAATGGGGTTGTGGGCTCCGAACTGGAGGCGTCAGTGGTGGCAGTTAATGGTGGCCCTCAGCTTTTTTCATAGCTCCAACCCGAGATAGCTGTCATAAGTCTTACACCTTGAGTCGAAAACAATGAATGGGTGGTCAGTGTAGACTGATGGCTCCAGGGTGGTGACCGTGAGGGGGAGAGTTTTAGCTTTCAGGGCCTGTGGTTCGTCCCCCCCCCCCCCGCAATCAGGTCAGTGGACAAGGCTTGAAGGGCCTTGATTGTGGCCTTTTTTTCCTTGAAAAACTGCGTGTACTGACAAGAACACGCAGTGCTAGTGTCCACTAGGAGCCTTACAGGAACCCCATGGAACCTAATTTTAGTGTAGACCAGTGTTTTGGGAATGGTGCTAGTTGCCCCTGCCAGGGCCAGAGCCGACAGGGTAGAACTTAAATGTCCAGCCCAGCTTTGGAGGACTCAATTTCTTCCATCTTATAGTTTACATAATTGTTTGTAGACTCCATGACGACCTCCTCCTTAGGATCCAGTCCTGGGTCATATACATGGCTTTCATTGTCGACGACATGATGCTGGAAGGGACAGGGCTTCTGTGGTAGATTCGGGTGGTTGGACTGGCTGTGCCAAGCTGCACCCTGCTCACACATGTCATGCAGGGTGCAGGAAGCATTGTAGGCCTTGAACTCTCATGGGTCAATGTGGATAAGGCTGTCATGCCATGCCTGTTCTTCCTGTGGAAATGGGGAGACTCGGGGGTAGAAGGAGTAGTTTTGACTCTGCCAGTCCTTCATCTTCTGGCTTGGTTGGGTGGGGACACAGTGCACAGCTCCAATCTGTTTTTGTTTACCTGCATGTGCTGCCAATTGCCGCCGGATCATAATTATGTCCCGATCAAATCCCTGAGTGTCATGGATCGTGAACTGTTCCTGGACAATACCAGGTAGGATCCGTATGAGGTGCGCGAATATGTGTTGATTCCGTTGCTCCTCTGTCAACTGGGAGTAAGTTGACATAGTAAATTTTCTCAAGTACGCTATTGTAACATCTAGATCTTCAAATTTCAAATCATTTAACAATGAAAGTGTGACGACCGAACTGAGAGAGGGTTGGACGGTGTTGATAACTATTTTACTGAACTGTGCCCATGTTAGGATCGCAATGATTTCCCCTGCTACCAGGACAACCGAGTTGCCTTGGTAAGGCAGCAGTACCGTGATTTTCTGTGTATTCTCCTCATAAACCAAATCCAACACTGGTTTGACCATTGCCAGGTAAGTCGTAATTTCATAGAGTTCTGGGTCATACTTGGGTATGGGGATGTGGGACCTTTAGGCCACCACTGTGATGAACGTGTTAGTGTGTACAGAGAGTGATAAAAGCTCTGCTTTTGCCTTTCCTCCATATTCAGAACCACAGCTAGCCACTGCTGTTATGCTGGTGGTAACCTGGTTTCTCTGGGTTCTTCAAAACAGGAAGGAACACACAAAACACACTTTTGCCACACTCCATCGATACAAGGCAAGAACACAAAGTCAGAGTGGTGATACAACAGGTTTATTATTATCCTTAAACTCTAGTTACAACTGTGGCAATATAAAGTACAAAATAGACAGGACATACAAGGTAAATGGTCAGTCTGGGAGATAGGGTCTTAATCTGAGGATCTGAAGGGACCACTACTCCGGATGTGCTAGGGAGATAGCCACAAAGTCTATACACAGGGGCAAATGGGAAGATCTGGGAGGTGAGTTTATGTCTGTACTGTAGGATGTTGTTTAAAAGAAAATCACGAAGGCAAAGGCCAACAGGGAGAAACTGCGACTCTACTGTTGTTCCAAAAGGGGAAACAAGACATGTAGTTCTCACTAAGGACCTAGGGGACAGATGTTAGTGTCGACTGTCCTCAAAGTGAGCACACGGAGGTTATAGGGGACCCGAGAAAGACGGGACAGCAAGGTCATACCGTTGGGTCCCTGGGATCTCTTTTCCAGGTGTAAGGGGGAGGGGACTGATGGGGCATGGAAGGGGAAGCACAGGGAGAAGGGCAGTTACAGGTATTGCGGTGTCTTGCAGTGGGATAGGGAATTGTCATGGCTTCTTCATGACTGAACAGCGCTGGGCCAGTTCAGTGGGTGAATGGAGATGTTGTGGCTGCGTTGTGGCTGAACCACTTTCAGCCAGTTCAGTAGGCGAACGGAGACATCGTGGCTTCTTCATGGGTGAACCAGTTCAGTTGGGGAATGGAGACATCATAGCTTCTTCATGGCTGAACCACTTCGATCCAATTCAGTTGGTGAATCCACAGAGTCACGTCGGGCAAACTACCTTGCCTTGTGACATTGTGTCAAGCCAATATCTACGGTTCAGGTCGAGGCAAACCAGAGTCAGGGAAACACAGCCTTCTCCTTAGCACTGCATCGAACCAGTTCTGGACTGATGAGCTCTGGCCGTTTGCAGTTCTTGGGGCTCTGGTTGCGACAGCAGCTGGGCTGCGGCTCGAGGCAAGAGGGGCAGCTAGTGGTTACGTGTGCACGGTTCCTGTGTCCCTCTGGCTAGGAAGCTCGTTTGGTGGTGATTCTGGCGGGGGGGGGGGGCTGCTTCCCATCTCCTTGGCGGTGGTTTTCTGTGATAGCTGGAGAGGGGACTGTGGTAGATTGCTTCATCCTGGGCATTTTAATTGTCCACCCATGTGTCTCAGGGGGATTAGCCCCCATCACCAAATAACCATTCTCAGAAATAGTGAAAGAAAGGAAGGTATGGCTTTTATACCTTACTGCATATTGTAGAATGGACTCTCATTCATAATATGATAGTTGGGGACCATGAAGTACCAAAGATTCTTGGTGGGTCAGCCTCTCTCCGAAAAATAAAAACGGTCAGAAAAAAGAAAAGTGAGGACGTGAATTTCAGCAATACTTCTGCTGTTCAGTTTGTCTGCTTTCTTAAAGATAATCTTCTATTATTGTAATATTTTCCACCATTATTTTAGGGGGGGTCAGCCCCACAAAAGTTACAATATATACAAATTAAGGGATGGAGGGCAGACGTCACTTTGATATTTTAGTACATGCTATAGAATGGATTTCCATCCACTAACTACTATTGCTGCCGCTGCTGCTGCTGCTACTACTACTACCACTACTACTACTACTTCTACTACTACTACTACTACTACTGCTACTGCTACTACTACTACTACTACTACTATTACTACTACTACTACTACTACTACCACCGCGATTCCCTGTGTGAATCCAGGGATGTCTCCCATTCACGTATTCCACCACTGCGATCAAATGACAGTTACATTGCATTAGTAGCTTGTTTTATGACTCAGTAATATTTCTTTGCAATTTTTTCATATCGGCATGCATATCCCAGGACTGGGCATGCAGTTTCTGTGTTCTCTCTGAATACCTAGGAAAAACTGCTTATCTACTTTCTTCAGCTGTGAACATGTTTTATCCGGGGATTCAAAGCTAGATTCATATCCAGTCAACACTGAAATTATATTACTGCATCAAAATACAATATTCCTTTGTAATTTGTTCAGGATGTTTACTATCACTCGAAAAAAAATGGTGCAGGCATGCAGAGCAGATACGAAAATGCAACAACACACGCAGGCCGAACTACTACCTTACCCTGTTGCCTTGACTTATAATTACAAGTTCTCAAAATATCTGTAACACCACATCGTCCTTGGCTTACCCTTCACCGTCTCACCAGGTATGGTCTAAATTGGATATAAAGTTTTTAATTTGGCCATATCATGTTACCTTGACTGCTGACATTCCTTGGCTTACCCTACACCCTCTCATGATGTTTGGTCTAAATTGGATGTAAACTTCTTAATTTTGCATTATTATGTTACCTTGACTGCTGACATATTGTTCTAAATAAAAGAAAAAGTCAAATATTTGATTGATCCACAAAATTTCCAACTACTTCTGGCTCTTTAATTTTAGCACTAATTTAGTTATTTTCTTTACATACTGACGCACGGGTCGCAATTGGTCAAAGCTTGTGATCTTGTCCTTTGAATGAATGTTCTGATAGTTGACCCATTTCATACGTACCATTCCGTCAATGCATCCACTAGTTATACTTTCAGTCGCATCAGAACTGTCTGAATTGACCTTGCCATTTGACCTTGACCTTCAACCTGCTGATCTAAAAAATTACAGCTTATTCTCGTGTCTGACCCTCTCCATCTGAAAATGCTTTGCTTCATTTGACTGGAAGCGTTACAAATAATATTAAATTGCTTACTTCTTGTGTAATTTAATCAATCTATTGTGAAACACGTATCGCCTTTCTTATTAAAATGTCCTTCAAAAACTTCATGAACTTCAGTCAGGTCCCCTCGTAATGTGTGTTTTGACAATTTAAATAGATTTAAGTCTCCTTTATGTCCTTTGTATAATTTGTTTCTGAATGGTTGCGTATTCTTCGCTTATTGGTGTACTTTAATTTCCCCATATCATTTCTATAATAATAGGACCAAAGCTGAATATCCGAATAAGAAAACGATAAGCGAAATGCCCGCAAATATGTTCTAAAAAAAAAAAAAAAAAAAGTAAGCGAAATTCATAATCGGTTCGTTTCGGTATGTATGGGAACGGTATTAAAAGAAAAAAAAAGTGTGGGGTTCAAAGGCCGAGGGAAATATTGTCTGAAGAAGACAGTTCCACAGTTCTCGTGTTGCATATACGAGTATGAAGGACTAAGAGTACTGGTTAAATATTGCATTAAAGAACTGGATAGAAAAGGTGAGTAATCTGTCAGATAGTTGCAACGAATCCCTTGTATGCAAGAGGGGTGTAAGCTGACGTTGTAGAAGAGCAGTGGCCACTGAATTAACGACGTTAAAGAGATCAAGCTGCACCAGTGTGGCAGAGAAAGACTGAAGTGAATCAACAGGACGAGGGGAACTGATGATATGGTAAGTTTTTGACTTCACTCTGTTTAGAAGAGCTGTGTGTGGGGAGCCCTTCCCCCCAACAAATTAAAATCATAGTTTATACAGATGCAAATAAGACTCCTGTACAAAGTTAACAGCTGTATAGGGGCAAAGAAAGTATGGAATCGTCTTACCACGCTCAATATCTAGGAAGCAAATTTTGCAAGGCAGATTACATGATCCTTCCATGATAGTTCCCAGTCGAATGAAACCCCAAGAACACTTAATAGAAGACGACGGGCTGTGCTGTATATCATTAAATAATATAGGATCACCATGCAGAAGAGTTTGGCAGTTGCAGAGATGTAGAAATTGAGTTGATGGTGCAATAAGTACGACATGGTTTCTTTAACCTAATTCAGAAATATGACTAATCCAAAAACCAGGCGTGCCATAGCTTCATCCATTGATTTCTACTGTGATGGGTGCTGTGAGAATCATATGAACATCTGAAGGGTGGTGTGAGAACTGCAGGCGCCTATCCCACTCATTAGGTGGTACAGACAGGCATTGAGAAAGGTAGGTAGGGAGGTAGGTAGTTAGGTAGGCAGGGAAGTCGTTAGGTAGAAAGAGGGAATGTGAGGTAGATAGGCCGGAAGGCAGGGAACTACGTAGAAAGGTTCGAAGGGAGGTACAGTAGGTAGGGGGGTTGACAGGAAGGTAGGCAAGAAGGTCGAAAGGAAGGCAGGTACAGATGTAGGTGGCAAGGAAGGTAGGTATGCAGGTATGGACTCGGGTGGGCAGGTAGGTAAGAAGGTAGTTGGTAAGTAGACAGGGAGATACACAGAGAAGGGGGTAGTGAGGTAGGTAAGGAGGTAAATGGGAAGATAGGCAGGGAGGGAGGGAGGTAACTAAGGAGGTAGACAGGGAAGTACCGTAGATGGGTAGGGAAAAGCGACAAGAAGCCGTGTAAGTTAAACCTTTATATGCACAAAAGGAATTTGCGGGAGCTTAATAGCTCTTGGTTAAACAATCACATTGTCTGACAGAGCAGCTGTAAAACCTGAGATCATCGCATAACAAAGAATCCACTGCACGCGGTATTCATTATGAGAAACTTCATCTTTGGGGCCCTAGCGTGCCAACACGCAACATGTATATGCAACTCTTTCAGGAAGTGAGAATTCCATAGTTTCCATCCCTGCTTCCGCCACACGACTTCGAAGGCAGCACGAGGTGAGAATGATTGTGTAGATTGTTTTACTTTTCCATACTGGTTCATAATTATGCTTTTATGGTTCTCTGTCATTATTTCTGGATCCAGTCTCATCCCATCTTTTAAGAGGAGGGGGGGTGAGTGGAATGATGACAATACACGTTTTAAAGAATTGTATATAGTTTCAGGAAACCCTGGCAATGAAGTGGATCAATTGAGGAATTATATCCAATAACGTTTTAGAAATTCTCTCTCTCTCCCTCTCTCTCTCTCTCTCTCTCTCTCTCTCTACCATTTGCAGCCAGTGTCCTCAATATAGGACAGAACTGGGCATTTCCAAAATTCAATAAAGAAGGGAACCCCCGGGTAGGGATCTATGAGCTTCGCGACTATGAGCCGACATGTGAAAGGCGGTACGCCTAGGACCCTTCTGGCAAAATCCGTCGCACAGGACTTCTGGGACCCAATGGAATATATATATATATATATATATATATATATATATATATATATATATATATATACCTTCTTGGATAAAGCATTAATTTCACAGTGTGTTCCCGCTCCCCACCACTGCCCCCTTTATCAATTCCTTTTTCATCTCATGTAATGACTTTGCTGATAGCTCTATTCCCTTCATTCCCTTTCTTCTCCTTCTCATCTTTATCTTCCCACTGGGTCTCACTCTCTTCGTTTGGGATCCTGTTTGTCTAAGTTTTTTTTTTTTTTCTTTGCTTAATTCTCCTCTTATTCGAGTTAGGAGTTTCATCTGTAAACTAAAACCGATAACTGTAAATCTGCCTCTTTGTTCCCGAACTGTGCTTGATAACTTTAACATCTTATCGCTTTCCTCCCCTTTCATTGGCTTACTAAATCGCGCTTACGTTTAAAACTTTGATGGTTCCCATTGGTCACTATTACCCTTTGTCCTAATTAAATGCAGCTGTGATAATATGTTGTTGACATAAAGGGTGCAGTGTTTATGATATAGAATTTCCAATACATATATTTGCATTAAGAGATTTTGTGAGATAATCGTAGCATATGCAGCTGGCAAGCAGAAGACCTCGAGTTCAATTATCGAGCCAATCAGACTGATAGACAAAGCTGGTTTCCCCTACGTCCCTGTTAACGCAGCAGAACGAATGGGAAGCTGAATATAAATCAGATGGTTGTCTGTCGTATTACTAAAGAAGACAGAGTCAGCTAAAGTTTACTGTCAGCTTTAATGACCCCGTGTAGTCGGAAAACATTAATCTTAATTTTTCCCATCCTTTCTTGAAATGGGAAGTCTGGTGGAAGTCGAAAAACCTTCCCACCTCAAATTTTTAAAACTAAAAATTTAGTCTGTAGGTTTCAGTCATTTTGTTTTACTAATTCCCGAAAAGGAAGTAGAGGCCCTACGCACGGTTGACCCGGAAGAATCGTTTTCTGTTTGTCCAGTTGTATGTCTGTCCGTCCATCGATCTTCCATATGTTTGTGAGGGCTCGAGCAGCCTAAATTGTGGACCGATTTTTACGACTGGGGTATTAAACTGATCCTCACCGCCCACGGTATGTCCTCGTGGGAGTGATCAACACACTCTGAGCAACCACAAGGTCACGATGACCAGATATGCCTATATTTACAAGATTACTGTATAGGCATTACCCTGCTATCAGTGGAAAGGCTGCTCTAAATGCAACACTTTATGACCTTATAATTTTGATGCAACCTATAAGAACCTGGTAAACTGTAAAATAAAAATAAATAAATAAATAAATAAATGAAACTTCAAATGCACTGAAATGTCGCCAGCTCATTAGTTGATGGAGACAAGCAGAGAGATAGGTAGGGAGGTAGGTAGTTAGGTAAGCAGGTAGGTAGATAGGGTGGTGTGTAGAGAGGTAGGTAGGTAAACTGGCTGAGAGGTAAGTACAGAATAAGTAGGCAGGGAGGGACGATAGTGAATCACATCGGTAGGTAGGTATGTAGGTAGTTAGGCAGGAAGGAAGATAGACAGGGAGGGAGGCACAGAGTTATGTTGGGAAGTAGCCAGAGAGGACAGGGAGGTGGAAGTGTAAGCAGACAAGGAGGTAGGCAAGTAGGTAGGTAGGGCAGCAGCCAAGTCGGTAGACAGAGAGGTCGGCGAGGATGAAGGTCTGCAAGGAGGCAGGTAGGGAGTCAGGTGGGTAGGTTAGCAGGGAGACAGGCAGGAAAGTAGGTAGCCTAGGGGAGTAGACAGGTAAGTAATCATGGAGGTATAGTAGGTAGAGAAGTAAGTAGGAAGGAAGATAGGTAAGTTGGGAAAAGCCACAAAAATGCAAGGCAATTCTTTACATGATAAATTAATAATTCAGTTACATGACTGCATTGTGTTGGTGGCTGCAAAACTGAAGATCATCAAATAAATATGAATCAGCTGTAGTGTCGTAGCTAGGGTTCATTTTGTAGAGAGGCACATGGGAGGGCACTTGCCTTTCTGAGGCGGCCTGGCACACGTACTACATGATATTCGACTAAAACCACGTTTTGAATGAAAACCTTATACTATTTAGTGTACTGATGAACAACTAATGATGTGAAAGAAACAAGTTGAGTTCAGTAAACACACAAACAATGAAAGAAAACAATTCGGAAGCCGAATGCTAATAGCCCGCCAGAATATGCTGTTGGCCAAGTTACAACCTACTTACAAACCAAATGTGAAGACAATACGCAAAACTCTACAGAATTCAGTTACCATGTTTCACAAAATTCCAATCGACATTAAAGAAATTAGTTGACGTTTGGCAGCCATTTTGGTGATCCTGACCTTGACTCCGAGTGCCCGTTTTCGAATTCGTCCAAGATTTTGGCCATATCCTGATACCCTGGAGGTTTCATGTTGATAGCTCAAGCCGTTCATGAGATATCAAGGTAACGTACACAGACAATGGTAAAACACAAACACACCCACACCCACCCACCCACACCCACACGCACACCCACACACACACGATATCTGTGATAAAGATATAGTGCATAAAGGGCTAGGGAAATATGAGAGAAGTAAGTTAAGGCTCCTGAAAGTAACCTTCCAGAGTGCAAACACTGTAGAGGAAATATTTAACAAATGCTCGAAAACTCATGGAAAAAGAGGGATTTAAAAAAGTATGGATAAAGAGATGCCTAATTCTAGACGAATGGGGAACACTGAAGGGGAAGAGGGAGGAAGCAAAAACAAAGAACGAAGGTGGATCAGAGGAAGAGTATTTTTTTTTTTTTTTACAATGTGATTGGATTGCAGGAACGAAAGTGGTACATAACTAACAGGGAATGAAAAGAAGGAAATTAGTAGACTCAAGCTATGGCAAGTATGTAAACAAGATGATTAAGTTGATGTACTCAAATGTAGATGGAATGACATCTAAATTTTTAGAGATGAGAGATTATGCCAAAGAAGAGGAACCAGATATTATTTGCCTGAATGAAACAAAATTAACCCGAAGGATATCAAACAAATATATTAAAAAAAGAGGTGTTATAATATTAACAAAGAAAAATCTACAAGTCAGAGAAATAGAATTGGATATACCCTCACAAGTAGAACTGATTGTAGTCGAGATTAACACATCTGAAGGGAATGAAATTGTGGTTAATTTATACATACCACCCAAAACAAACACTAGGGAAAGAGAGTACAGTTCAGAGTTTAAGAGCATTACTACATGGAATGAAAGAGAAATCTGAAAGAATTATATTAAGTGGAGATTTCAGTACAAATATAAATTGGAATACTCTCAGTGTAAGAAGCCATGAAAGCTGTTGGGACCGAAAGCTCCTGGATCATGTGCAGGAGCTTTTCCTAACACAACATGTAAAGGAAAACACCAGGAAAAGAGGAATTGATCATCCATCAGTACTAGATCTTTTATTTACTAGGCTAGAAAATGGTACTGACAATATAATGTATCATCCTTCGTTCGGCAAAAGTGACCACGCAGTATTAAACTGCAACTTCAGGATTGCATATGACATAGTTAACAGTAATGAGAGTTACAAAAAGTGCAAAAATTTCCAAAAGGACAACTACCATGACCTAAAGAAGTACTCCTTAGAAACTGGCTGGGAAAAGGAACTTGGAGGACAAGATTTAAATGTTATATATAGAAAACTCAGTGAATATTATGAAATACGAGTCCAAAATTACAGCCCACAGCAGTAAGAAACTGTAATAATAATTAAATGATTCAATACAGAATGTAAAAAATTCAAAAGAAAAAAGACTTGCTGTGGATAGATACAGAAGACACAATAGTAAGAGAGCATATAACAACTATAAACATGCAAGAAACGATTATACAAGGATAAGGAGAGATGCTCAAAGACAGTTTGAGAAAGACATTATAAATAAAAATATTGTAGTGATCAACCGAAGCTATTTTACAGCTACATCCAAAGCAAAACCGAAGTTAAAGATAAAACACAGTCCATTATGGACGAGGGGATCATCTACACACGAGAAAGATATGTTTGAAGCACTGAATAAAAATTTCCAATCAGTTTTTACGGAAGCAAATAATTTTGTGAGAGAAGATATGGAACATGCATGCCCACACATATTACCAGACATACAATTACCAGAAAAAGAAGTACAAAAGAGTGATGTTAATTAGACAAAGGAAATGCAAATGGCCCTTACAAAATTTCAGGTTGGGTGCTGCATGAATGTGCAAAAGAGTTAAGTAGACCAATACAGTATATTCAATATTCAAGGAATCCTTAGGTCAATGTAAACTACCTGATATTTGGAAGAAAGCAAACATTGTTCCCCTATTCAAGAAAGGGAACAGACAGAATCCACTCAACTACCGACCAGTATGAGTGACCAGTGTTGAAAGTATAATACTAGAAATGCTGATAAGAAAATTTGGGTAAACCATCTATAAGAACTCAATATGATAACAGAAAGGCAGTTCAGTTTTAGAAAGGGAAAATCAGGTGTTATTAATCTATTAAGCTAAGATGACAGAGTTGCAGAAACATCACAGAAAAGAGAGGGATGGGTGGACAGTATCTATCTAGGTTTCAAGAAAGCATTTGACAGAGCACATCACCAAAGACTTTTATGGAAACTGTACTATCAAGGAGGAGTCCAAGGCAACCTGTATTGTTGGATGCAAGATTTTCTTAGAAAAGGGGAAATGAGAACAGTACCACTAAGGGGAAATTACTCATCATGGAGGGAAGTGACTACTGGAGTTCCACAGGGCTCAGTGCTGGCACCAATTATGTTTTTAGTATATATAAATGAAATAGACAATAACAGCGGAAATGGAAGCTATCTAAATATGTTTGCTGATGATGCAAAAATACAAAGGAGAATTACTAACACAGACTCTTGCAGAGAGCTGTAAGCTTCACTTGGTGGTGGGATGAGGGTGTAGAAGCTGCAATTAAGGAGAAAAGAAGGCTTTTCCGGGAATGGAAGAAGGGTGGTAGCAAAGAGGAATATTTGGCTGCCAAGCGTAGGGCTAGGAGAGAGGTATACAGGGCAAAGTCTGAGTCACAGAGACAATTACTTGATAACCTAAATCATGGGGAAAGGAAAAATATATTTAGGGTGGCAGGTCAGGTGAAGAGGGATAATCGGGATATCATAGGTGAGCAGTGTGTGAAGAATGATGAAGGAAGGGTAGTGGTGAACAGTGAGGATATTAAAGATGCATGGAGAGAACATTATAACCGGTTGTTGAATGAGGAGTTTGACTGGGACAGGGAAGGTTTGGAGCCAGCAGATCCAGTGTCTGGCCCTTGGCCTTTGATTGATACTGCTACTGTGAGTGAGGCAATAGGCAGGATGAGGGTGGGGAAGGCAGCAGGTGTGTCTGGGTTGACTGCCGAAATGTTGAAGGCCTCAGGCGATATAGGGGTGAGTTTAGTCACTGACCTGATAAATAGGATTATTTATGAGTGTGTTGTCCCAGATGATTGGCTGAAGAGTGTAATTGTAAATGTGTATAAAGGGAAGGGTGATGCCCTGGAAAGAGGAAATTATAGAGGTATAAAGCTTTTAGATCAGATAATGAAGGTAATGGAGAGAGTTTTAGAAGGTATGATTAGAGAAAGAGTGAATATTGATGAGATGCAGTTTGGGTTTATGCCAGGTAGGGGGACCACTGATGCCATATTCATTGTTCGACAGCTTCAGGAAAAATATATTGGTAGGAGAAGGGATCTTTATTTTGTTTTTGTTGATTTGGAAAAGGCCTTTGACGAGTCCCTAGAGAGGTGGTGAAGTGGGCAATGAGAAAGCTTGGCTTGGAGGAGTGGCTGGTTAGGGTGGTTATGGCCATGTATGTGGGTGCTCACACCCAGGTGAGAGCGAATGGAGATTTGAGTGATGAGTTTTCCGTGAATGTTGGTGTGCATCAGGGGTCAGTTTTGAGTCCCATGTTGTTTATCATGGTACTTGAAGCCCTTTCACGTGACTTTAGAAACGGACTCCCGTGGGAGTTGTTGTATGCTGATGATTTGGTGTTGACTGCAGAGAATGAAAGGGAGGCGGAGGAAAGGTTTAGGAAGTGGAGAGATAGTATGGGGCAAAAGGGTTTAAGGGTAAATGCAGATAAAACAAAAGTGATGATATCTAGGGTTGGTGGCGGTACTGTCAAAGACGAGGGAGAGTGGCCATGTGCAGTTTGCCACAAGGGCGTGGGAAGTAATTCCATCTTGTGCGGTGTGTGTGATAAATGGGTGCATAAGAGATGTAGTGGTATCAGAGGTAGATTGCGAGATAATGCTGATTTTATGTGTACGGTGTGCCGGGGTGAGCAGGTGGAGATCGTCAGACGTGAAAGGATTGAACTTGCTGGTGAATCTCTTGAGTGTGTGGAAGAGTTTTGTTATTTGGGAGACATGTTTTGTGCTGGAGGTGGGGCTGGAGCTAGCTCTGTGGCTAGGGTGAGAAGTGGTTGGAAGAAGTTCAGGGAGCTCTTGCCTCTCCTGACATTAAGAGGGCTCTCCCTACGTGCTAAGGGGTCTTTGTATGCAGCATGTGTTAGGAGTGTAATGCTGTATGGCAGTGAGACCTGGGTAGTGAAGGAGGAAGACATTCGCCGGCTCAGACGTACAGAAATGACAATGATTAGGTGGATGTGCAGTGCGTCCCTGTGTCCAAGGCCTGGAGGGGCTGGGTTTACAATGGAAGAGTTGAGAGGTAGGATGGGACTGGAGTGTATTGGTGTTGTGATGAGGAGAGGTAGATTGAGGTGGTTTGGACATGTGGTGAGGATGGGGAATGATAATTGGGTGAGGAAGGTGAGAAGTGTTAATATTGGGGGTGGGGTTATGAGGGGTAGACCGAGAAAGACATGGGACGAGGTCATTAAGTGTGACCTTAGGGTTAAGGGACTGAACAGGGAGGCTGCAATGGATCGTGCAGCGTGGAGAGCCGCCATTAGGTGACCAAGGCCGACACATGCAAGCATGTTGGAGCCTTTAAAAACGAAACGAAACGAATGGAGCAATAACTGGCAAATGGAATTCAATGTGGACAAGTGTCATGTAATTATGTTTGGTAAAAGTGGAAAAAGACCAGATTGGGATTACAAATTACGAAGTTCATCCCTATAGATATCAGAAAGAGAGAAGGACCTAGGAGTGATTATTAATAACAGACTATCTCCGGCTGACCACATCAGTGAGAAGGTACGGAACATGTATACACTGCATGCAAATATGAGAATAGCATTCACATACATAAATGAAGACAAGCTGAAAAATATAAGGTTGAAATAAAATATCGAAAAGATAGACAAAAGGTACAGTAGGAGAGACAGATAGCCAAACTGATAGTTAGACGTATAAGTACAGCAAAGAGACAGATATATACAGAAATACACAACACAGACAGATAAACAAACAGGTGGGTAAGTAACAGACGAGAATAATCATTCATCCGACCAACTCTGGAGTATGCATCAGTCGTTTGGAATATTCATCTCATAAAACACCTAGATAAGACTGAAAAAAGTTCAACGGCTACTACAAGATGGGTACCAAGTTTAAGGGATATAAGCTACGAAGAAAGGCTAGAAAAAATTGAATCTACTAACATTACAGGAGAGAAGGAAAAGAGGAGACATGATTATGCTATAAAATGCGTCTCAGGGAAAGAGAAAACAGATATAAATGAGTAGATAACCTATGGGAAAGCATCAGCAAGAGGACACTGTAAAAAAAAAATACATAAAAAGTGTAAGGAAATTCAGTTTCCCAAATAGGACAATTGATCAGTGGAATGCACTACTGAATGAAATATTGTGTGCCAAAACAATTCACAAATTGAAGAATACGTATGATAAGAGTGATTTAATACACGGGACAGTACGAGCTCTACTTATTCCTGTTAAGATGCAATTATGGAAGAACAATAATGTAGGTAAGAACACACACACACACACACACACACACACAGACGAGCTCAAAAACAATATTTCTCCGCCTTGCTGAAGGATGTCGTTACTTGTTCCTATCACATTCGGCAATAATTGGCACAAAGTAAACAAGCATTAAAAGCCAACCGGAAGTAGGTGAAAATGAGAGAGTAAAAGTAGGTGAATGTATTCTTGTGTACAAGACATAGACGGAGAAGATAGGGGAGTATGGATCAGTTGGATCAAGGACTGCGAACATAAGACTGAAGGTAGGAATACAAACGTGGGCGATTGCGCGTGTGTATGGCCAACGCAAGATAATGCAAGCAGAGTGAAAAATGAGTTCTTGGCAAATGTGGAAGCGTGCATGGAAAAGATTGAGAGGAATGAGAGAGTGTTTTTGATTGGAGATATGAATGGAAAAGCAAGGAATGTTAAGTTGGATGAAGTAGTTGGTAGGGGGTTGGTGACAGCCAATACCCTCTTTAGGCACCAAATGATCCACAGGTGTACGTGGCGAGTGATGAAAGGGGTGGGTGGTGAACTGAATGAAAGGAAGGCAATGACTGAATATGTGTATTGCAATGGATGCAAGGGCATACAGAGGTTCGGGAAGGGGACTTTCTGACAACCATTTGGTGGCAATGAAATTCAGTGTACAAATGCAATGAAGCAATTGAAAGAAGGAAGGACAGGAGGAAGCAATCCATAAGAGGAGGGTAGAAAGGTTGCAAGAAGATGGAAAAAAGGCAAAATATAAAGGAGAAATGGAGGAGCGGTTGGGTAAATATGATCTGGAGGAGAAGGGGGAGGTGGAAGATGTGTGCAAGATATTCTCAGAAGAAGTGTGTGCAGCATGGGAGGTGGTGTGTGAGGTAAAGAGAAGACGAAAGCGGGTGCAAGGAACAGCATGGTGGAATGAAGAGTTGAGACAAGCTGTGGTTCAAAAGAAGAAGGCACATAATGAGTGGATGGGAAGCAGAGACAAGGAGGAAGTTGAGTGACGGAAGACAAAGCAATATGTACAGAGGAAAGCAGAAGTTAACAGATTAGTAAGAGAGAGTAAGAGGAGAGTTGATGAGGAATTTGGAAGGAATCTGAGTGTAAAGTTGAAGGAATGTAAGAAAATGTTCTTGAAGGAGGTAAGGAGAGTTAGAATGGGTGATAAAGGAGTTAGTAGGGGGGTGAAATATAAGAAAGTAGATTGATAGTGGAGAAGGGAGAAAAAGTGAGTAGGCTATATGGAGAGAACATTTAACCTTTAGCCATTGTCAGCAGTTGCTGAGAAGCACCTGATAAAAAATAAAAATCTTCATATAGATGCCCCTAACCACAAGAATGGAACACAAATATAGTTCCATTGCATTATTAAGGTTTTAGCAATCTATATATAGACTCTACCGCATGTAAGGTTTTAACATAATCTACTGTATATATAGACTCTAACACATGTAAGGTTTTAATATAATCTATATATAGACTCTACTGCATGTGCGGTTTTAACATAAGCTATATATAGACTCTACTGTCCGTAAAGTTTGAACATAATCTATGTATAGACACCACCGCATGTAAGGGTTTAACATAATATATATATAGACTCTACCACAATGTTGAACAGTTGCATTATTTCATTAACATAGCAAAAAGGGTGTTGCAAGCATCTGGTTAGTGGAGTGGTATGAGTAGACTGTAGGCTTCTTTTCTATGCCTTGTAAAATGTCTAATCCAAAACGATATACATCTCCCCAACATGTGTTTAGTTCCACATCAGATCTCTATGTTTTCTCATCATTTTCCCCTCCCTTCTCTTTTCTTCACAGACCTTGGCAGCATATTTGTTTGCTTCTCTCACTATATGTTCATTTATATCCCGGTCTACAAAAGACATAAAAATCTCAAGTGGGTCCTGAGGATTTTGCAAAACTACTTTGACCCTTGTATCTCAAGTAAATGGCAATCGTTCTCTACTAAATGGAGAATGACTCAACCACCCAACTGGACTGTCATCATTATCATCAACTTCTGCACTTGACAGATTATCATCTGACTCCTCTGCAGTCTCAAGCTGTGATTCATCACCACTATCAGTGTCATTACCACCACTGTGTGATGTAGAATCACGGCTAATATATCATCAATAATATCATCATCCAAATCCTGATCTAGAATAAATGAGTTCTCATCATTAATAATGTTCCTCGCTGTGTGGGACATGATTATGTCTACAATATCCAAATATCAAAAGAAAATTAGAAACTCAGGTATACAGAAGAAACAAAAGAATGTTGTGTTCCTTCTAGGAGCTGGGAACAGACTGATTGAGTCACTAAGTGAGCAACCTCATATAATTCACCTGTTACCTGTACGTTGCCAGTTAGGGATATTTGAGGCTCTAGGACACTTACACATTGCCGACTATATATAGTCTCTGCTATGATTTACAGGGGACAATTTTTGGAGAAGTGTCTATATGTAGTATCCCCGCAATATTTCAGTAGTTTTTGCACAGTCTATATATAATTCCGCCGCCGGCTAAGGAACTGTTAAACATAGAGAATGAAAGTAATGCGAATAAAAGTGACAGGGAAATGGCTGGGAGGAGGAGTGAGGTGATAAGGGAGGAAGAGATCAGTAGGATGGAAGTAGTGGAACCAATGAAGAAAGTCAAAATGGGGAAGCCTCAGGAGTTGACGGAGTGTGTGGTGAAATGACGAGGCATGGTGGAAAGATAGCAGCATAATGGCTATGGAAGATGTGCAGATTGGCCTGGGAGGAAGGAAGAGTCCCAGGTGAATGGAAGTCAGGTATTTTATTCCCCTATTCAAAGGAAAAGGGGAAAACGAATTGTGTGGTAATCACAGGGGAATTTGTCTTCTTAGTGTAATAGGAAAACTATGTGGTAAGATACTTATTGAGAGAGTTAGGGAAATAACAGAGGAATTAGTTGGAAAAGAACAAGGAGGTTTTAGGAAAAGAAGACGTTGTGTAGATCAGATATTCATCCTTAGATCTTTATTGGAAAACTTTCTAGAGAAGGGAGAGAAGCTGTATGGAGACTTCATGGATTTGGAGACAGAGTGGATAGACTAGGAAGGTGGAAAATATTAAAAATGAACGGAGTAAATGAGAAACTGTTAAATGACGTAAAGAGTATATATGAGGGCGCTAAGGCTGCAGTCCGTGAGGATGGCGACCTGAATGAGTTTTTTTCTATCTGAATGTTGGATTGAAACAGGGATCTGTCATGTCTCCATGGTTGTTCAGTCTGAATATGAATTGGATGATAAAAGATATACAAGGTAGGGTAGTGGATGTTGGGGAGGCCCTAATGAGAGATGGAAACATTTGGAAACTTGTTGTTGTTGTTGTTGGCGCCTACTCCCATCCGGGAGTTCTTGTCTTTAAACAAGATGGCTTATTTATTTATTTATTTATTTTTATTTTTATTTATTTTTTTTTTTTCTCAGTCTCTGTTGTTCATTTCTATGTTGCTCCTTATATTCATAATTACTTCTCTTCGTTTCATTATTCTGCCCACTGTATTTGCTACAACCTGTAATTCATTTTGTTTTAGTATTTCTGTTATTGATTCTTTTCCTTTAATGTCGTTTGTTAAATCTTCGTATGCTTCACATATAAATAAATGATGCTGATTTTCATTCTCTTCTTGGCACATGTCACATATAAGGTTAGGCTCATACTTTTTCTTATAATTTTCCTTCACTTCTAGCATTCTGGTTCGAATAAAAAATATAATCTTTGCGCTTTCAAACTCTATTTCCTCTAGGTATCTCTGTTGGCCTATTTCTTGTTCCACTGATTCCTTTGTCTTACTCCCTTTTCTCATGTCTTCACAAATTTCTTCTTTATTTTTTGTCATTATTTTTTCTTTTATTACCCTTTTTGCCACTCTCTCTTCTAATGTTTCTAAGTCTTCAGGTATGCTGTACTTTTCTTTAATGTCTTTTATTTCTCTCATGTACTCTCTTTCAAAATCTTCACAATGTTTTCTCATCTTTAATTCAACAGCGTCTTCTTCCCTATTCTTGAGTTCAATGTAATATTCAAGTTTTCTTTGATTAATTTTGTGTTCTATTTTTACTTCCTGTGTTTCATATAATAAAGCACATTTCGGTGTTGTCCTTGGTACTTTGATTAATTTTGTTAAGTACTGAGTCTGAACATTATTTAGAGCTTTCTTTTCTTTTTCTCTTAATGTTTTCCCACTTTCCCCTCCAAACAACATTATCGGTAATACACAAGTATTAAATAATTTTAGCCCAATTTTAATTCTACTTTTTTTCAGTTCTTTTCTATTTATGATGTTAATACATTCATTTGCCGCTACCCTTGCTTTATTTATCATATTTTCCACTTTAATATTCTGTTTCCCTTTTTCTTGTATAATTATTCCCAGGTACTTATGACTTTGTGTTCTTACAATTTCTTTACCATTTATTTTTACTGTTTTTCCCTTGCCTACTAATGCTGATTGCTTTGTTTTATGTTCATTAATTTCTAGTCTTTTTAATTTTGAAATACTTCAATTGTGTTTATTGTATCCTGTATTTTGTAATTTTCCTCTATTGCCATGATATCATCTTGAAATATTAATGGGCTTATCCTTACATTTCCTATTTTCCAATTACTTTCTTTTTCCCTCATCATTCTGCTTAGTGAATCCATAGTTATTGAACTTATTTTGGCCCCTAGCACTGATCCCTGTCTTATCATCTCCTGTACATACACTCCTTTACATTCTCCAATTTCTGTCATAGGTATCAATTCATTTTTCATATTAATTTCATATATCATTCTCCAGTTTTTACCCTTTATTCCCTTTAGCCATAACTCCTTCATTACTTCCTTTAATACCATTTTGTCAAAGCACTTTGATACATCAAAATATACTGCTGTTATTTCTTTCTTTTTCTGTTGTGCTTCTTCAATAATATTTCTTATAAAAAAATTATGTTCCCTTACTGATTTTCCTTTCCTTGCCCCGCACTGGTAATCACTCATATTCTCCATCTTTTCTGTCTCCTTCATTTCTATTAATTTCTCCATCATTTTCATCAGGTGTGAGTTCAGTATCAGTCCTCTATAATTGTTTAAATCTTTCTTGTTACCTTTTCCCTTATATATATTTTTTATGTATGCCTTGTGCCATTCATTTGGTATTATTTCTCTATCATATATTTTCATCACCATTCTTATTATTGAATCCTTCATACTTTTCCCACATCTTTTAATCATTTCATTGCTAATTTTATCTGGGCCAGTTGCTTTACCAGTCTTTAACTTTGTTATTACCATTTTCACCTCTTCCTCACTTAATTTTTTCTCTTCCTTGTTTTCGTACATCCAACATTCTCTGATCATACTCTCTAAGCAGTCTGTGTATTCCTCATATCCTTTTGTTAAGTCATTTGTTTTGTATATCTCTTTATAGTATTCTGTAACTCTTTCTTTTATCTTTTCTGGGTTTCTTATATCACTTCCATCTTTATCTCTTACTACATACTGCCACTGGGGTTTCTTGTTAAGTCTTCTCCTTAACTTCCACAGCGTATCACTATTATTTCTTTTATCATTAAGCCGATTACTAATTTCTTCTATTCTTCTTTCCTCATTTTCATTTATATATTTTGCTATATTTTGCTCAATCTCTTTTCTTTCTGTTATAAAGTTTGCTTTTCTGGTTTTATTGTTCTCTTTTCTTATTTGTTTCCTTATCTTCCTTTTTCTTTCCATTAATATCTTCACCCTGTTATCTATTCCTGGTTTAACCCTTTTTGACATTCTTATTTTCCCAAATGCTTTATCCAGTATATTATACACCACTTTCTTCCACTTATTCCACTCAGTTTCAATACTTTGTTCTTGGTAGTTTACTTTTTTCCACATCCTCTCAAAAATTTCATTTTTCTCTGTCATTTCTTTAAACTTTTCCCATCCTCCTTCTTTTTTAAAGTACCACTGTTTTACATAGTCATTCCTTACTTCTTTCATTTTATCATCCATTGCTATTAATATTGTATTATGATCTGTTTCTTTAACTTCTTTGTTTTTGTATTTCGTTAGCTTGTACATTCCTTCCTCATCTATATTCATATCTATTATGTCCTCGTATACACTCCTATTCGTTATCACATAATCTAATATAGATTTTTCCTCATTATTTCTTGTGTTTACTCTTGTCCATATAACTTTACATTTTTCTGTTCCATTTACAATTACACCTTTAACATTTTCTACCATTTGGATCAGTGCTTTGCCTGCTTCATTTTTCCCTACATTATTTCCAACTATACCATCCTCCTGATTTCCTATTTTTACGTTTAAGTCTCCAATTATTATATAATCTTCACCCACTTTTTCTATGTTTCTAATGTGTTCTTTGAGATACTGAAACTGTTCCCTAATTTTATTGTTTGTCACCCTTCCTTCTGTTCTTCCATATACACTAATTACATTCAGTGCTCTTTTTCTGGTTTCTATTCTTACTGTCATTTCTTCTATATCTTCTGTTTCCTCACTGATTTTTACTGTGTTTAACTGTGAATTTATTTTGACCATAATTTCTATTCCTCCACCCACCTTATTTTCTCTGTTATTATTATATGCTTTATATCCTTCTAGCTTCACCACTTCTCCTCTTCTCAAGAACGTTTCATTAAGTACTATAATTTCTGGGTCTATTTTGTTTGTCACTTCTCTTAAACTTACTTGCTTTTCTTTAATTCCTCTACAATTTGCATACAAAATTTTAATATTTTTACCATAATTTTGATACTCTATACTGCTGTGTTTTCTATTTTCATTTGTTTTATGAGTAACTTTGTTCTTTATTTTGTCTTCTTTTTCCCTGTCATTTATATTCTCATTTTCCCTCACATTCTTTCTTCCTGCAGTTTCAGATGATACTGTACTGTTAGGTGAAGACGAAGAGGAACTGCAAGGCTTGGTGAATGAGTTTGGGAGAGCGTGCAAGAAACGGAATCTAAAGGAGAATGTAGGGAAGAGTAAAGTTATGGTCTTCGAGAAAAACAGTCACTGAATGTAGAGTAAGGCTATATGATGAGGAAATCGAAGATGTGAGTGCATTTAAGTACTTGGGCAGTGTGATGAGTAAGGATGGAAGTCTGGAGGATGACATACTTCGAATGGTACCGTACTACCGGGACGACGGGTTGCTGGTTCTTTGAAAGCAGACATAAGAAATAGGGAAGTGAGCATGGAAGTACAAAAGTCGCTGGATGATAGCATTGTAATACCAGCCCTAACGTATGGAAGTGAAGCTTCCACCATGTTCAAAGGACACAAGGGTGAGAACAGCGGAAATCAGTTATATGAGAGGAGCATGTGGAGTTACATGGAATGACTGACTGACAAAATAGAAGGTGATGGAGTATTGTGGTGTGGATGTAAATGTGATAGAAGTCGTAAGGAGAAATTCACAGAGGTGGTTTGGCCAAGTGGTGAGAATGGAGAGAGAGAGACTAACAAGGAGAGTGTACGAAAGTGACGTGGAGGGAGGAAGAGGGAGGGGGAGGCCGAGAATGAGGTGGAGGGATGGAGTGGGGAGGTATATGAGAGAGGGGGTGTGGGCTAACGAGATGGAAATGAAACTGCGAGGATAGGGCGACATGGAGGCTCTTTATTTGTGGCCACCCCTCAAGGGATTAAGGCGTCTGGCAATATATAGACAATACGCATGTATTTACGTAGGTTTGCAAATATGTACCTTGTAATCACATTTCAATTACATTTTCATATGTGGCAAGTGGAACTGATTTACATACTAATGGACAGTATGTTAATTATATCACAATAGCATTAAATCTAGATTTTCATATACCACTGAACCTCACAAACAACTACAGTTAAACATATCTCAAAATAGCTCTAATCTATGTTATTATGTTTCTGTGCAGACATCAAAACAAAACATTCCATGACAATTTCTTTTGCTCTGTTGGAATGAATCCCAGTAACTCCAAGTGATGATAGTCTGGTGTCAGACATGATGCTTCATAGGTAGCTTTTATGAGTCGCACTGAGGAGAAACTCCTCTCCCATGATGCTGAGGTTGGTGGCAGTTGCAGCGAAATATTAATGAGCTTAAAGAGATCTAGGAATGCCTCCTTATATGGACTCATGGAAGGTGAAAGTTCAGCTAGGTTATTAACAATAAGCCCTCATTTTTCTTCTTTTCCACAAGTCTTCTTGCTCGTCGCAACTCTACGTCTAGGTACTGTTCGGAAATAGGTTTAAAAGTGCCAAAATGAAGAAACTTTGAGCTACATGGATCTAATACAGACATTGATTTGAACAACTTTTTACTGGCATCACTGAACCTTGAGTACACTTCTGCAAGTAAGATTCTATCTAATACTTCGTTGTACTGGTCCACACAGTACTTCTTCTCAAGTGAATCATGGCTATCTTCTGTGTTTTGTCGGTAGGCTGACTCCAGAACTATGCTGTCCTGCAGATGTCTAGCGAGTCTAGTCCTCATTTTCTGGGTTGGATCTTCAACAGGTACATAAATTTGCTTTCAAACACCTTCAGCTTTCACCCACAGTTCATCCCAGCATTCCTCAATCCTGTAGGAAGCCAAGTCTTCCTCAACTGTCTAAACCATGTCTACTGCAACTTACAGCTGAAGCGATGGAGACTGCAGGATAACAGATAAGAACTATGTTTTCTGCAATATGCTGGTGAACATGACAGTTGAGATACCTATAATATGATCAATATTCTTGAGTAATCAGTTGGCATCAAGGGCACGTTTTCCTGTGTCTCAGCTATTACTTTCAGAGTTGCCATAAATGCTGGAAGTGTATCTAGAAGGAGTTTACAAGATACAGTAAGTACTGGCATGACCATCCTGTGCCACTTTGTTTCTTCATCTTCATCACCTGCTTTCCAGGATACATTTCTTCTTATTTTTTAGCAAACAACTTATGAGGCGCATGCAAAGACATGAAAACATAGAGAGTCTCAAGAAAACCAAGGAATTTATCAGCCAGTTTGATAGACTTAACACAATCGACAGTGGCTACATTCAGTCCATGGTTGTAGCAGTGAGTGTACTCGGCTCTTGGAGAATCTTCTTTAAATGATACCTGAACACCTTTATTCACACCACTTATCACAGAGGCTCCATCATAAGTTTGTCCTGCGCAATTCTTTCTATCTATGATGCAAGATTAAAGTATATGAATCCTTTTCTCCTTCAGATACTTGGTATTACATTCATACAACTGGGCAAAACCCAGAAATCCTTCATGCATATTATTTTGGAAATGATACCTTACAAAAAGTCACAGCTGTCCTTTCCCAATGATGTCTCTGTTTTCATCCACCATTACTGAGTATTCAGTGCTGACATGCAGTGCTTTGCATATTTCATCTTTTATAATGCAAGCAAGAATCTCTATCATTCCATTTTGGATCTGTGGGCTTGTATACTTTATACTATGTATTCCTGTCACTCTGTGTTTTACAATACTGTTATAGTTCACTGACTAGCTCCAATATTTCAAGAAAATTGCCTCTATTGCTGCTTCCACTGTCTCCCTGTGACCTCTTCGTGGAATTTTCTGCCTTGCTGATAGGCACAGCATTTTTCTAACTTAATTCGCATAATGCCTGTTTTCTTTTATCTGTTTTTCATATGCCGAAACTAATGCAATATTGATGCTCTTTCCTGATTCTAACTGGGATTGAAAATCTTTCCATGCACAAAATGTGGCCTTGTGATTATCACTTCACTCATGCTGTTCAAATCCATGATCAGTCTTTCTCTATTGCTTTGTTTTACCTGTCATTGTGAAGGTATATTCTGACATGGTTCGGCCAGGAACAGGGAACAAGCTACAACTGAAACAGAAAGCTGCATCCTGACTAACTGAATACTCAAACCATGGGTACAGTTCATACCATCTGGCCCAAAAAGCCCATCTGTTTTTGCCAAACTCTGTGCTGGGAAATGTTGACAATTTTGGTTGTTTGGGCTCTTCAGTTCTTCCACCTCTGATGTCAGAGGATCCCGGAGACTCATAAATTAACTTACATTTTGCTCCTTGTTCTGTGGGTATTTCAAATGTTGCTGCAACATTTTCTCCATCAACTATGTTGTCATCATCTCCCTCAGATTCTGATTTACCTATGTCATCTAGCCACACATTTTCCTCTCCATCGAAGGGATGTGGGGAACTAGTATCAGCAGCAAACTGACTTTGTCTTTTGGCATTTGATGCAGATAGCTCAGTTTCATCTAATAATCGTTTCCCAGTTTAGAAATGCTCAATACTTCTCTGCATATTGATGAGAAATATCCTTCACAAGTCACAAATACTGAAAATATTGTTGTGAACCCCCAACCGGATACACTGTTCACACTTTTACTTGTCACCGACACCTACAGTACACTGACAACGTAACTGTTCTGTTGCTCTCTCATTCACTAACTAACTCGCCAAATTTCCACAGTCAACTGTCAACTGCCATCTTTCCCTCTAACTCTCGCCGTCTTTAATTTATACAGCAGCTGTGGCATCTAGACTATTCTGGGGTCTCGGATATTCTCGATAATGCTAGAACATTCGACACCACCTTTTTTTTTATTTATATTGTCCAACTGTGGGCAAAGGCATCAGGGCCAACTTTTCGGGGGCAGTGGCCTTGCCCAGGGCCCAGTAGTCCTCCTACATCTCCAGATGTCACCACTTCGGCACTAACACTCACCATCCATATTGAACACATGCTTGGGCTGTCTCAAACAGGACTGGTGCATTGGTATTAGTGGCGGTATTTTTACATGTCGGGGTTTCTGGTAGATCAGGAAAGTGTACTTGTATGATATTCAGATCCTTAAACTGTTCCTTCTCCCAGCCGGGATTCGAATCTGGGTCCATTAGGATTGCAGGCCGCCTCTCTACTGATTCAGCCACCGCCTCCCCCTAACTAAACGATTTAGTTAATATACACATCAACAAACTGATTAAACAACACAATGAAATACACAAAATTTAATCGGGGATTAAAATGAGAAGAACAGAACATATTTACGACATTAACTTCCACGAACTTTCAAAATTATATAATAACACACTGCTTCTAGAACATTACAGACTCTTAGATAAACTAATCCACACAACGATATTTGTCAATAAACACAAAGTGATTAACAAAATCTGACATTAAAAATATACAGTAATCAAAAATTGGGGGCAACTGTTGTAACAACTATCTATCTATCTATCTATAGCCCGACGCCCTAATCCCGCAAAGGGTGGCCGCAGACAAAACGCCTCCAAGTCACTCTGTCACCCACCATTTGACTCCCCTCCCCCAAACTCACCCCCCCCTCCCTCATATACCTCTCAACTCCATCCCTCCACCTCATCCTCGGTCTACCCCTCCCTCTCTCTCCCTCCACCTCACCTACATACACCCTCTTAGTCAGTCTTTCATTCTCTATTCTCTCCACATGTCCAAACCACCTCAGTGTATTTCTCCTAATCTTTTCAACCACATCCACATCTACCCCACAATGTTCCTTCACTTCTTCATTCGTCAACCTGTCCCTCCACGTCACTCCACATGCTCCTCTCAAGTTGTAACAACTAATGAAAATAATTGTGAATTTAACGAAGAACTGTGCTCGATCAGTTCAGTGCCTATCATAATGATATACAGATTAAGGTGCTTATTTTGCTGGTCACAGTGTTGCCATAGTTATGCCACATGTTTTTTAAACTTCATCCTTTATCAAACTTCATCTGTGTATGAAACTCTTTGACCTAAAGTTTTCTGCTGGGGGAGCACCTGAGGGGACACAGGCCTTGAAGCCCTTGAAGGGGGGGAATGTACCCTCTCCCAACCCCCCAAAAACTATGCCATTGCCTCTGTACAGTCGTCCGAAGAAGTTATGGCAGAGTATTTAGAAGATTTCGGTCAGTGACAATGCACATGCTTTATCCTCATATCTTTTCAAGGTTAAACCTATTTTGTAAAATTGTAACAGAAAACAATTAGTAAATGCCAAAGTACCCGTACATTTCAAAATGACAGGATTTAATGCGTTAGTAATGGTAATAGGAAATCCTCAAAAGGAACTAACTGAACATCAGAGCAACTGCTCAGGAACAGTATGGAATAATTTGCAGAGTTTAAATCTTGCGTGGTAACAGTGGTAACAAGCAATAATTATTGAGCTGCATAAGGCTGAAAGGAAAATAATTGTAATAAATAATTAAAATAAATAATTACAAGTTATAAAAATAGTTTGTTAGAATACTAATGAATAATAAAAATTCGTATAATTCCGTTTCTGTTTTCTCCATGGATGGCAACAGAAAACGGGAAAGTGGCGGAAGGTATAAGGCTGTTTTGAACTGCTCATGGAAAAATCACGAATAGAAACAAACTGTTACCCCAAAACATGCAGTTATTACACTGCATTTGACCAGTTTTTCAGCAAGAAAAATCTCTTAAAGACTTAGTTTAAGCCGGAGGACTATCACTGAATGAAAAATGAAGAAAGATCCTCGAAAATATGCCAAGCATTGGAGCTCCTTGGAGAGCGAATGCCAAAGTTGTCAAAACCTATTATTCTCAGTGTCCAAACGATTGGCATGGGTAATAAAATGCCGAGGTTTATAAAGAAAATACTGAGCTCGAAACTTCCAAAGCAGTACTTTCCGTTAAGTAGGATATAGCAGTTTACTGAGAAATATTTTACAGTTTAAACGATAGAGAAAGAGTATATGCTTTTGCATTTTGGTCCTCTCTAATGGCACAGCCGGGGGGGGGGGGGCCGGGGGCCCGGGCACCCCCTGAAATTTCCATGTGTGTTCGAGAATAGACTGCTGATCTTAAATGTCTAATACTTGTTTAATCCAGGGTGTAATATTCAGTATGTCACATATTTGGAGAACTGAAAAAATATGCAATTCTGAGTAAAAAGTCTTATGTACTTATATATTTTTTAAGACTTACTTTAATTTAGATGCGAGACAGCTATTCGAATTTATGCACGGGGAGCCGTTGGCACCCGGATGTGTGAGAAGAGGAGGCAGGAAAGGATGCAAAAAGCGTGTGCCACTCTGCGAAATTTTCAGTTTTTGTATATACCTTGTGACTTATTATCTACAAAATGGGAAACTCCGGTGCTAATAGGTTTATGTAATTAACTAGTTAGGAGTACCTGTGGGCATGTAGGCCTACATGTGGCAGAATTGGCAAGAAAAATAAACTATCATGGCAACGTTTACCGGTCATCAGCTGAGTGTCACTCGATCATCATCCGCCTGCGCCATCAGTCATCAGTCAACACTCATCGGATTGTGTTGCAACAGTGACCAGTCCATACAACTTGCTAATTACGCTACTTGCACGCTGTACTGTGACAAGAAGTGAAAAGACGTATTTCTTGGGTTTCCCTGGATCACTTTATTATGAAATGGAAGCAGCCGTAGCAATCGAGTATATTGGACTTCATGAGTTCAAGTTCTAAAAGGTCAGTTTATGTTTAGCAAATGCATTACATTGTAGAGGATATTATTACTGCCAGTGATAATAACAAATGATAATGTCATGCCATGATAATGTCATGTAGGTGTACGCAGAAACTGGAAGCCAATGATTGCTTAAGATTTTCCTTGTGATATAGGCCCTATTTCAGGCTTTAGCTACCTGTGCCCTGTGTGGCAACCATCACTGAAGTAAACTAATCATCAATGAACTATGTGAAGTCTTTAACAGACGATGGATTTTCACAGACATTAGCGTTGTGTGGGGTGAGTTGGGACAGTGCAGGACACGGGGTGAGTTGGAACAGTGGGCACTGCAATGTCAAATGCCAGTATATTTCTATTTTATGGTGCCCATTCAATAGCCCTGACCCAACTTTACAAATGTTGTTAATACTAATTTTCTATAGAGCCACGAATAATGCATGACAAATGTGCAAATATTGAAGGGTAGCATTTTGACCTTTGTAAAATTTCATTTTTGAAAATACATGTATTTTGCCAGTTTTCCTTTCCCACAGTCAGTTTTAGAGCTAAAGGTCTATTTTTTGGTGGATGAAATCTTCAATTGTTACAGTTTTTTGTGATTTATCCAGAAAATGCACTTTTACAGCAGAGCAGTGCTGAAGGATTAATAGATAATAATTGTCCCGACTCGCCCTCCAATTTTTTTTTTTTTTTTTTTTTTTTTTTTTACCCAGGGTGAGTATATTGCACTTCATGAGTTCAAGTTCTAAAAGGTCAGTTTATGTTTAGCAAATGCATTACATTGTAGAGGATATTATTACTGCCAGTAATAATAACAAATGATAATGTCATGCGTACGAAGCGACTAAAAGGGTTGGTGGTGGGTTAGTGCCCCACCCCGTAAAAAGAACTAACTAAAAAAGCAAATAAAGCGCCTCGGACCCGGACGGACCATACGTTGACGACTAAGGAACGGACAAAGGACATTCTTAGGGTGGGAACATGGAATGTGAGAGGAGTGAATGATGAAGTGAAAGAGAGAGATTGTTCAGGTGCTTGAGGATGCAAAAGTGGATATATGTGGATTGACTGAAACTAAATGGAAAGGTGAAAGGCTGAGAGAATGGGAATACAGTATGGTTTAGGTATATGTGCGGGAGTCAGTGAGAATGAGAGGGCAAGAGAGGGAGTATGTCTGATGATAAGCAAGAAGTGGAAGGAGAATATAAGAGAGTATGGAACAGTGGGTGCAAGGATTGTATGGGTGAGGATGAAAGTAGGTATACAAGCATGGGCGATTGTATGTGTGTATGCTCCAACAGAGGATCGAGTGGCAAGAGTGAAAGATGAGTTTTGGGCGAGAGTAGAAGCATGTATGGACAAGTTTGAGAGGAGCGAGAGAGTGCTGTTGATTGGAGACATGCATGGCAAAGTTGGGAATGTACGAGTGGATGGAGTGGTTGGTCAGTGGGGTGTGCCAGCTGAAGCAGATGGGAATGGTAGAGCTTTGGTGGACATCTGTGCTTGTAAGGGGTTGGCAATAGCCAACACCTACTTTCGTCATAAGATGATCCACCGGTATACATGGAGAGTAATGAGAAGGATGGATGGTGAACTTGTTGAACGAAAGGCAATGATAGACTACGTGTGTGTGGATGAGCGAATGAGAAGACAAGTGTTGGATGCAAGAGTGTGGAGAGGGTGGGGGAATGGAGTCTCGGACCATCACTTAGTGATGGCCAAGGTAGAGCTGCAAAGAAAGTGGTTGAGGAGACGAAGGGGAAGACAGGAGGAAGCAGCTCCTGTGAGAAGAGTGAAGAAATTGCAAGATAGTGAGAAAATGACAGAGTATAAGAGCACAGTGGAAGAAAGATTGGGAAGGTATGAGCTAGAGCAGATGGAAGGGGTGGAAGACGTATGTAAGATATTCACGGAAGAGATAGGCGCAGCGTGTGAGGTGGTTTGTGGAGTGAGGAGGAGATGCAAGGGTGTGCAAGGGACAGCATGGTGGAATGATGAGGTGAAACGAGCTGTGGAACAAAAGAAGAAGGCATATGGTGAATGGTTGGCAAGTAGAGGTAGGGGAGAAGATGAGAGAGAGAAGAGAGAGGTATATGTGAGCAGGAGAAGGGAGGTTAAGAGACTGGTGAAGGAGAGTAAGAAGAAATTGGATGAAGAGTTTGGGAGGAATCTGAGTGTGAAATGGAGGGAGAGTAAGAAATTGTTTTGGAAGGAGGTAAAGAAAGTAAGGCAGTGTGAAAGGGGAAATAGTAAGGGAGTGAAAGATAGGAATAATAGATTGTTGGTGGAGAAGAGAGAGAAATTAAGGAGATGGAAGGAGCACTTAGAGGATTTGCTGAATGTAGAGAGTGAGAGCAGTGTGAGTATAAGTGGCTGGGGAATGGCTGCGAGAAGAAGAGATGAGAGGAGGGAGGAAGAGATCAGTAGAGCGGAAGTAGTGGAAGTGATGAAGAAGATTAAGCTGGGAAAAGCCCCAGGAATTGATGGAGTGTGTGGTGAAATGCTTAGGTATGGGGGTGAGATTGTTGTGGAGTGGATATGGAAGTTGTGTAGATTGGCTTGGGAAGAGGGAAGGGTTCCAGAGGACTGGAAATCAGGTATAATTGTTCCTCTGTACAAAGGAAAAGGGGAAAGAGAAGTATGTGGTAACCATAGGGGTATTTGCCTTCTTAGTGTGACTGGTAAAATATATGGTAGAATACTCATTGATAGGGTTAGGCATATGACAGAGGAGCTAGTTGGAGAAGAACAAGGGGGATTTAGGAAGGGGAAAAGGGTGTGTAGATCAGATATTTGTTCTGAGATGTTTAGTGGAGAAGTATCTAGAGAAGGGAAGGAAAGTGTATGCTGCCTTCATGGACTTGGAGAAAGCTTATGACAGAATAGATGGGCAACGTATGTGGAAGGTATTGAGAATATATGGAGTGGAGGGGAAATTGTTGAGTGCTGTGAAGAGTATGTACGAGGGAGCTAGGGCTACAGTGCGAGTGGATGGTGAGCTGAGTGAGTTCTTTGATCTCAATGTGGGACTGAAACTGGAGTGTGTGATGTCTCCATGGCTGTTTAATATATATATGGATGGGGTTGTAAAGGAGGTGCAAGGTAGGGCAGTGGATGTTGGGCTGGCCCTAATGAATGAGGGTAATATTTGGAAGCTTCCGGTGTTGCGTTTGCTGATGATACAGTATTGTTGAGTGAAGATGAGTGGGAGTTGCAAGGTTTGGTGAATGAATTTGGGACAGTGTGTAGGAGGAGGAAGCTGAAAGTTAATGTAAACAAAAGTAAAGTTACGGTGTTTGAGAGGAATAAAGTCACAGAGTGTGCAGTGAGGTTGGATGGTGAGGATATGGAGAATGTGAGTGCATTCAAGTACTTGGGTAGTGTGATGAGTAAGGATGGAACTTTGGGGGATGAAGTACGTGAAAGGGTACAGCAGGGAAGGAAGGTTGTTGGTACACTGAAAGCAGTGATGAGAAATAGGGAGGTGAGTATGGAAGTTAAGAAGTCACTGAATGATGGTATTGTGATCCCTACCCTGACGTATGGAAGCGAGGTGTGGACCTTGCAAGAGGGGAACAAGTCAAGAGTGAGAGCAGTGGAAATGAGTTACTTGAGAGGAGCATGTGGAGTGACGTGGAGGGACAGGTTGACGAATGAAGAAGTGAAGGAACGTTGCGGGGTAGATGTGGATGTGGTTGAGAAGATCAGGAGAAATACACTGAGGTGGTTTGGACATGTGGAGAGAATGGAGAATGAAAGACTGACTAAGAGGGTGTATGTAGGTGAGGTGGAGGGAGTGAGAGGGAGGAGTAGACCGAGGATGAGGTGGAGGGATGGAGTTGAGAGGTATATGAGGGAGGGGGGGGTGAGTTGGGGGGAGGGTAGTCAAATGGTGGGTGACAGAGTGACTTGGAGGCGTTTTGTCTGCGGCCACCCTTTTGCGGGATTAGGGCGTCGGGCTATAGATAGATAGATAGTGAGTGAGTTGAGTTGGGACAACAATTTCAGTTGTGATTTTCGCAAGGAAAAACCTACTTTTCATACATTATATACTACTATATTTTATAGTTTGCTGTATTTATGGAAGTTTTTGGTGTCAACAAGTAGATATTTCTAATTTTCAGGTTGCATGCATGCCCTAAAGAGAGAAAGTACGGTGATGTGGATTATGGCAAAAAAGCATATATTGGTATAGTGTTAAAAGTTTTTTTTTTTTTTAAATGAGAGGAAGAAGGAACCAAAGGCCGCAATTGTTGTTCCTTCCAAGAGAAAAACAAAATACAAGAGAGAGCCAAATTCAAGATCCATTCATTTCGAGATGCCTGGACATGCTGCGTTTGAAAGACTCGAGATCATAGGAAGCAGGAAATACAGACAGAGGGAGACAGTTCCAGAGTTGACCTGTTGCATAAATGAAGGAGTGGGAGTAACGGTTAACTCTTGCATTAGAGAGCTGGACAGAAAAGGGATGAGATTTGCTACTAGACGGGTGCTACGCGCCCGTCTTAGAGGTGGAGGAGTGCATGCAGATAGTTCAGAGGAGCAATGACCATTGAAGTAACGGTAGAAAAGAGATAAAGATGCAACAGTGCGCCGAAGAGACAAAGGTTGAAGGGAGTCAGTAAGAGGAGGAGAGTTAATGAGACGAAAAGCCTTTAACTTCTAAAAGTAGGGAAAAAAGAGTTGTAGAATGAAATTTTTGGAAAGGAGAGGGACTGAGAAATGCAATTGGCCAGTTTGTGATGATATACTGTATACTGATGATGATTTTCGGCAGTATATCATTGGTGGACCTGTCTTATTAGCAGGAACTGTACTCTTTACGATTCAAGAGGTGGACAAAGCCTTCATGATTATAAAAGGAATATTTTTCAGTGAAAATTTTCAGCGTAAGTAGCTACAGGCAACTTAGTGGAACTCTTAGCTACGGAATGTGGTCAGTCATTGTGCCCCCCCCCCCTCCCCGAATTATATTTCTGGCTGCGCCCGTGGTCCTCTCATTTGCCTAGAGTAAGAGAAAAAGGTAAAATCGTCCATATCGCCTTACAAATGAATTTTTTTTTTTATCATACAGAATAAAGTAACTAATATTTATGATAACCGAGGGGAAGACAAGGAATAAAAAGCAGTTAGCTGCTACTGCAGGTAAGATATCCTTACTAAGATTAATTTCATTGTTGTGGCATCTTTATTGTTCCTATATCACCACCAGAGCATTTGAAAATCAAGTAGTGTATTGCACTCACATGAAATCTCCTCAACTGGCCTTCGAAATTAGATCGTCTGTACTGTAATCTGAAATATTCTGACGTCATTGCATAAGGAACACGGGGTTATACTGGGCGCAGCGCGCAGAGTAATACATTATGCATTCAGATCAGGAAAACGCATCTTACTATTAATTCTAATACATCACTGACTCAAGTTATTCATGTTGTACATCATGTTGTACGTCCATAGGACGTAATTAAGATAGAGAATTTTACCATACTGCAATGTTTTCATTTATTGCCTGGCAGTGCAGAATGACTGAAGCAATATGAAACTCTGCCATTACTTTATGCCGCGATTGTACATGACATAGATTAAACGAGACTTCGTCTTCGGTGCCCTTGCATGGAAACACGTAATTAGTATACTTAGTATATTAAGTGTCGGCCAAATAACCTATGTAACAACTAAGTTTTGCCATGATTTCGCTGTTATTAACCCACAGAGTGTAACTAACCCCATCATGTTTTAACTCCAGGAGCATATGACCTGCCTCACATCAGCAGGATTTTTAAAAACGTACCAGAAGTTTCTCCAAAGAGCAGTGTCACGCAGTTTTTATGGGAATATTAACCCCATCCGCTTGGTAACGTGTATACACCTCACTACTGGGCTGCTACGGAGCCACCAGGTAGTGGCCATACACGCAATTGTCTTCCCACCACGTTTGAACCGGCCGCCATTTCATAGAGGGAGTTCCTCTATACCACACAGGCGAGAGTCAGTCTGTTCCTTGCCTTTGCCAGGTGTATAGCGCTTTCTTCAGGTTCTTCTGATTCTGTCAACGCCACCTGTAGCGAATTGCATCATCCACCCCTTCCAAGCCTCTTTCCAAGGATACTAGAAAGGGACTTAGTGCCATAAGGCATGCCTTGGATGCAACAGTGTCTAGTTTATCTAGCGGTGGAGTAAGTTATCACGCTGAGGGCAAAGCCATACTCGGCGCCTCGGGCAGATGCACAAACACGTCCTGCTCTCACGCCGCTCTCGCGGCAAAAACATGCTATCTTTCCCTCATCATTACTCATCAACGCAACAACTTAGAGACCTGGGGATACTTTCATTCGCTAGAGGAAGAGTGGTTGAGTTAAAAGTTTGTTAACTCGTTTCCCTAAGTCCTATCGTTTCTGAGATATAAAAGTTTGAAAACATACAATTTCTGTGGTTTCTGAAAAATTGCCTGTAGTGAGGTGATGACTTTGTTAAATATTGTTCAGTGTTTGAGAGTTGAGTATTCTATCATCTATCATCCCCACCTCCTAGGCTGCTCCCAGAAACAGATTAACACTACATACTATAAACAAAATTAATGCTTTTCTTGATCCTTGTACTATGGTGCACCCAAGCTAGGCCCAGGTCTGTCTTGAAGAAACAGTTTTTGATTAATAAATTGAATGCAAGGCCGACAGTGGTTAAGAAGGGGGAAAGATGAGATAAATTATCAAAAGTACCACGTCATGCTGATGTTATGGGTTAATGGCCTAAAGGGCAACTCACGGAGGTTTTGGTAGGAGTCAGTCTCGCTCGCATATTTGTCGGTTTTGCCGACTATCGCTCTCAGGATCCACCCAGAATCCTGATTGCTCCTTCCCTTTGGTAACCGGTTGTCTGATATACTCGTATTTAAGCGGGGTGAGTTGTAGAACACAAAACTATGTTACACATGGTATGGCAGTTTTCTGCTCTCTTTTAGGGATTATTATGTAAAACACAAATCTAGGTATACATGCATGTGCATGCCTCGAATAATAATAATAATAATAATAATAATAATAATGATAATAATAATGCAGAACATAATAACACCTAACCATTTTTTCGATGTTTCGAGCTTCACATGTGGAGATCATTCAGGTCTGATGTATATAAGAAGCCAAGCCAACTAATCTCCTATCATAAGCTAATTTTTGCTTTGATATTGCTTTTAAATCCAGTTATTATACAAAAAAAGAAAAAAGAAGAGTCAGACATTACTGTCATATTCTCTGCCGAGTGATATAGCAGATAATAAATCGGCAAGGTCAGAAGTCAATAGTCTTTGGTTAACTCTACTAGGTGGGAAAACATAGGAAGTCAAGTCATTCCCGGATGTGAATAACCTTACCACATGCAAGGTATATAGAAAAGACAGGTTGCAAACACCACTCCCACTGAACCCTGTAATGATACAAAATAAGCTATATATAATTCTTTACCAAACGGGCACAGCGATTCCACCTATATTTTAACATACTGTACTCACGATCTCAAGGTGTCTGCAAGAAGTGACTGGAAAAAGACAAAATATACCTGTTTGGGGCAAGGCCAACTGGACCAATTGCTCCCAACTGGGCCCCATGCCTAAGGGGGCCCCGCACTAGGGAGCTAGGGTAGGCCTAATCTACTCCGGTATTGTCAAGTATACACAACACATTGTGACATACACTTAACACACATTGCAGGTTATACAGAGAGCTATGTACTTTTCAGAGGTGATCTGCACATTGTTTACTAGGCTTACATGTAGGCAATTTTATATTAAAATGTAGCTTATATCTATTTGTTCCATTAGTTCACATTCACATTTTAAGCACATTTGGATTGCTTTCCATTAAGCCATAGAGACATATAGTCTACTACAGACTTTATTTATATGTCTATGATTCTACAAGCCTTGGCAATGCGCTTGGGGATCCCACCAAAAAGGTTCCTAATAGGGCCCATTAGCTCCTAAGGCTGGCCCAGGTTCGGGGGTATCTAAGGATGCGGCCAGGTCGCCCGCAACAATGTTTACCGATGATCTCTCCAACTGGCCGCATTGTTTACCAACAATTGCTTCGACTGGACACGTCAGTTTATTTTGTGTGAAAGCAATGGGACACTTAAGATGATCGTCTGCGTATTTGATGAAAAAATCTGAAATTTTTTAATATTCTGAGAAAATTCCAGGAAGTTCTGGCATCCTTCCTCTGTCTCTGTGCGAAGTGATATCATCTTCAGAAATGTATACCGGGTAAGTGTTTTAAAACTGCGTTATTGTACATCCATACCAAGTGCTCAAGTGCAACTTCAGTGATCCTACATGCGTCATGCTATAGCTTTGTACAAAATTAACATAGAAATGCCTTTTTAAATCAACCATTGACTAACTACTCCTTCTTTCGACATCTGGCATCATTTTTAGTCTCAGCTGTTTGCTGTTAATGCAGTGCGGCCAAAGGCACGAGATATTGTGTGTTGGTCGGTGCTGCACAACCTGACAACTTTGATGGTCATTCTCGGGGAACATATATTTTTAACCTTTCAACTCTATTAGCTTGTAAACTAATAATGTTAGAGAAAAAGTGAAGGTACCACTGGAAAGCCCATTAAATTTACTATATATTCGGTATTAGAATGTTTGTATAATGATATGTTTGGTGGACAGAGCTTGCCAAACATCAAGGAAATTGGTACAATAGAGAACTTGGATTTTTATCGAAATAAAAAAAATATTCTTTTAAGGCAAACATCATAAAATGCATTAGAGAATCTGTAAAGCAACTTTTCATGATTAGTTTGCCACATAGCAAGCAAATTTTCGTGCATTACTTTACGAATCCACTAATTTCTTATAGAAATTATAGAATACTTTGGCAAAAAATTATAAATAAATATCTAATGAATCGAATTTGACGAAACTGATATATGAACAATCTTCCACATAGGTCAATAAATGATGTAACTTGCAGCCTCTTAACCCTAATAGTTTAGGAGCAACATGTCGAAAGGGACAATGGCCTTAATGATTTAACTAAACCTAACCTAGCTAAATCAGACCTAATCCAGCCTAACCTCACTTTCAAATTTAAAAATTTGCGTTTGGGACGTTAAATATGACTGGCTATACTGGCAGCCGTTGGCGGATTATTTATGCATTCTAAATCCTCATTTATATCTTTCAGAGGTAAATTTATTAAAATCTCCAGTGGCTGTGATAATTTTTTTTTTTTTGAATAACAGAACAGAGGAAGGAAAAACAAATTAAAAAAAAAAAAAAATCCATACACCAGATTACTGGTGTCCTCTGTTCATAAAATATCTGTAACAGTTAGACTTGAACAGCTGTAGGTTGAAATTTGGAGGGAAACAATTCTGGGGAAGCGAGTTCCAAAGAGATGCAGTACGGGGAATGAAAGAATTCTGATAGGCAGAAGTTCTGCAATATAGCTGAGTGACATTCCAGTCATGAGCGCTACCAGATACCCGTGTAGCACGAGGGAAGGCATGGAGTAGTGGCACCATGGACGCAACTTCGTCTGAGCATTTGCCATGAAAATATCTGTAAAATAATGCAAGGGAGGCAACATTCCTTCTTACTTGTAGAGGAGGTAATTTATTTGTAATGGCAGGGTTGTTAATAATTCTAACAGCCTTGTTTTGAATTTTGTCTAATTGTTTTAATGCAGCCTCTCCACATCCATTCCACAAGGGTGAGCAATTTTCAAGCTGAGAGCACACATGACTCTTATAAATCACAGCTAACTGCTCGTAAGTGAAGAAGTTACGGACTCTGTACATTAGTCCAAGTTTCTTTGAAGTGGTTTTAGCAAGTGATCTAACATGAGAGGTCCAGCTGAGGGCACTGTTAAGTGAGGCGCCGAGAATTTCAGTACTTGTGGAGATGGGAATATTAGTAGTATTGAAGGTAATATACGAATCTGGCAATATCTGTCCATTAGTAAATTGTATATATTTAGTTTTACTAGCATTTAATGAGACAAGGTTGTTTTGTCCCCATTCACTGATCGCCGATAGGTCTTGATTTATGGAGATGGCTGTACTGAGTTGAGAGGTAGAGATATTAGACTTTGTAAATGGGTGTCTGAGTGTGAATCTAGGAATAACATCAAGTAACCTGTCAAAGACTCTTTTCAATAAAAAATATGGGGAGGCCTTGCCCATTTGAAATGAATTAGTCAAAATAATATGTGACTTTTTTCCGTAGGGGTTTTCAGAGTTTTCATATCTTCTGATGCACTTGATTTGTGAGATGTAGGTCTGTAGATGTATCATCAGGATTTCAGAATTTTCTCAAAAACACCACATTACTTCTGGATGCTTTACTGGGATAGAGTTGTGTTACACCCCAGGAGTCTAGTCGATCTCTCTCTCTCATAAAATCTTCCAGGGAAAAGGTAAAAGAGGTTCCTTTGTTTGTTACCCAATGTTATGACTATACTATGTGCACCTCAGCAGATTAGGAAGAAGCAGCCGGCCATAGCCAGTTTATGACATTCTGGCAGTGTCTGAGTCATGACGACGAAGCAACAAAAAACCGCTTGGTTACATTTTGTCTCCACTTTGGTAAATAAGATGTCTCCTGAGGTGCTATAGATGGAGAGATTAATAGAAGACAATTTAAATAAAACAACACTGATTGATGTAAGTGAATGATAAGAAAATAATATGACAACATACTATACTAAAAATAAGAGCATACAGCACCAGTTAATAGGGGAAGCATTTAAGTAAATTAATGTACTGTTAAGAAGTGAGCTTTGCCAGTAGGTAGCCGAGATTTTTCTAAACGTTTCCTGGTGTTTACGGTAGCTATGGTGGTACCATTCTTAAGTGGCGGTTTGGGTGGGGCACCAACCTCTGTACAGTGGTGCCACGTGTTCCATACCCGCTATGTTAAAATCTCATATATATATATATATATATATATATATATATATATATATATATATATATATATAAAGTAATAGGCATCACAATAAGATAAACACATAAGAATATAATGGTAACATTAAATGTATTATAATATATGAAAGAACAGTAAACTTATTATGCGTAAAATATTTATACGTCAATACAGAAACGTGGCATAATTATTTTACAGTGTTGCTTAAAAAAAAGTAGCCACTTTTATTGGCTGTTACCGTATTTCTGGGGAGGGTAATAATGTCACAATTATGATTACAAGATAATGTGCAGGAATATAAGAAAAAATATGCCAATTTCTTAGTAAAAAAAATATATACATTAAAACCCTCGTGAGCGGCAACACTCACACACACCCAGCCCGACCCGAGGGATAGAGGAATAGGCCTGTTTGGGGACACCTGGGTGGTGTGGAAATAAAGCCAAATTTACAGTATATACATTATAACGTAAAAGAAAATAACCAAAATGTATCCTAAAATACCACAGGCGAGAGGGAGAGAGAGAGAGAGAGAGAGAGAGAGAGAGAGAGAGGGGGGGGGGGAAGGCAGACCAGGGGCAGTGTTGAATGCAGCTGAGTGAGATGGAGGAAGGGAGGGAACGAAGGAGGGAGAGAGTGATTGAATGAAAACAAATAATGGCGCCACAACAGCGAGGTCATCTCGTGCCATATGTAAAACAATAATACTTTTAAACATAATTAGATATAATAAAAACAAAATAAAGAAATGAAAGCACAAGTTTATAAGTCACTCATAAAAGAAACAAAATTCCCAAGGGTGAAGCACATCTCCCCAAGGAGAGAGAGAGAGAGAGAGAGAGAGAGAGAGAGAGAGAGAAGGCAGGCAAGGGGCAGTGTTAAGTGCATTGCCAAGCTGAGGGAAAGATGAAGGAAGGGAAGGAAGGAGGGCGAGAATGATTGAATGAAAACAAATCAAGGCGCCGCAACACCGAGGTCGTCTGGCGCCATATGTAAAACAATAATATAATAAAAAACAAAATAAAGAAATGAAAGCACAAGTTTATAAGACACATAAAAGAAACAAAATTCCCTAGGGTGACGCACATCTCCCCCCAGAAGAGAGAGAGGGAGAGAGAGGCATCGCGAGTATGGAAAACGTGACAGAACTGTACAGAGGTTGGTGCCCCACCCAAACCACCACTTTAGAATGGTACGACCATAGTTCTGGTACGAGTCTGAGTTGCCAGTTTGCCTGCTGTTTGTGAGCGTAGTTGTTTCGTAAGTTATCCATAAATTTTTCTGCTCTTTTTCTTTATAATGTTTTATTAATTGATTGCTTGTTAAATTATGAAATTTAAGTTGCATGGTAAATGATTTAGAGCGTTATGTAATGTTAAGACAACACTGGCATATTTTGGGCTGTTTCCGAGTTGGTAACTGTGGTCTCTCTAGAATACACCAGAAATATGGAAAAATGTAGAGGTTTCTAGTACAATGCAAGCTTATATAAGGATGGATAAGAGGCTAGAACGAGTTCAGTTGGTTTTCAGTTCAGTTTCAATGAAGTTCAGTCAGTTTTGGTTCAGTTTGAGTGTAGTGCAGTGTCAGTGCAGTATTACTGAAGATTGTATATTTTTGGTGCTTGTGAAAACAGTGCAAACAGTGACGTGTTACTGAAGTTTGTATATCATTGTTACTCGAGAAAACAGTGAAATGTTGCCGAACATTAAGTGTAATGACTGTGAAGTGTTGTCAAGCATTAAGTGTAATAAAAGTGAAGTGTTGTCATCATTAAGTGTAACAGCAGTTAGTAAAGTCTGTGTAGCTCCAGTGCTTGTCAGAACAGTGAAGTGAAGTTGGAAAGCATTAAGTGGCATTATTTGGCAAATAAAGACAGTGAACTTTAAGAAGCCAGCGTTTATTTTCGTCTCAGCTGATCTTGTGTACTGTACACCTAAAGTCTGACCATGGGAATAACAACTCACCGGGCAACGTCCTTCCTATACTGGACTACTGCTGTTGGAGCCTGTGGCAGTGTGGGACAAGGACGTAACACTGGTGTCAGGAGTGGGATTTGTGCTGCAATGAGTCAAACATTTGACATGGAAGCAGGAGGTGTGCAGACAAGGTCTCGAGCTGGGCAGGAGGAGGAAATTTCGTTGTCGACAATTGTGAAGCTCATACAAGCACATAGTGCCCAATTACAGGCCTAAAGCCAAGAACAGAAAGAGGTCAGGAACGAAATCAAAGAACTGTTACAGGCACAAACAAAAGAACTCAAAGAACTAGTACAGGCACAAGGTGTACTATTCAAGGCAAACGGGGAACAACTACAGGCACTGAATGAATGACAGAAGGAACTCAAAGAACTAGTACAGGTGTCGTGCCAGTGAAGTTAGAGTTCAAGATATAAGTGTAACTTAGATGTAAGATAGTTGTAATTTAGTAATTAAGAACAATTTAGTATAAATGTGAATAATTATAATCTAGCATAAGCGTATTATATGTTTATAATAAGAATGATTTTTTGTATCATAGTAATAAGTTAGAAGTGAACATATATGTATTATGTAGTTCGCATTATTACATCAGCCGACCACACTCCCTCCTCCCCTCCATACACTTCCTCCCCCCATCCTCCATAAAATACGCTGGTAGCGGAGTTTGACGAACATTTAAATTGGCTCAATCTTCATAACCTCTTACTTGAGTAAATTCAATGATATCTTTCGGTCTCAGTTCATTTTAGTGTTAGAAATGTTAATTGAGAGAGTGCCAGAGGGGGAGAAACAGTCCATAATATTGTATATATTTAGTTACCTCGAAACATCGATCATTGTGCATTACCAAGTTGGTTAACTGGTGAAATAGCATCCGAACATCATTATGAAGACTTAATATTAAGTGATGTGATCATTCTCGATACTACTCAAATTTTCTCCATCGTCGTGTAATCTTGGTGAGATACGATAAGCTCTAAAGAAGTCAATTCCTGAAAGGGTAATGTGAGACATACTTGTTAACGTGAAAGCTGTAACCGGAAGTTAACATCCTCGAACGCATTCGGATCAGTTCTCCCAGCTTATATAAGGACAGGGCACACTTTATGTGCATCACACACACCACAAAGCCAGTCAGGAGACAGGACGTGTGTGCTGGGCAAACCCCAGGTTCTGTCCTCCCCACTTACTGTTTTATAATCAGCCCATACACCACTGACCGGGCTAATGTATGGCCCGGCCTGCACTATATGTGCAGGAAATCTTTCAACGAACGAACGAACGATTTGTGTGCGTGACTCAACCATTGCTTTTCGTCCGGTCCACAGGTTAGTGATAAGGCCTCATAATTCCCCCTTCCGTTGTTTCCACATTGAAAGTTATAGAGAACTGAGTGATTAATAGTGTGTTCAACAGCAAAGTTCTTGTGTGACTCAAGCACTGCTTTTCGTCTGGTCCACAGATTTTAACATCAAATCAAGTTGTACTCTGACAAACGTGTCACCACATTTACATACCATACGCTTCCCCCCCCCCCATTCATTGTGTTAGGCAAAGATCTAAAGCATTGTATCTTAACCTAAGTCGGGGAGTTTTCTGTATTATAAGTCACAAGGGAAATAATGTAATCGAAGTGTATTTCATTAGTCTAAAAAGGTAATCTAATTCTCGGAAGTTGTGTAAATATTGAATTAGGTCATTTTGGGTCTTACCATTTATTGAACTGAGTGTTATGATTAAGTCTCATCATTGAAGTGAAAGTGTTATTGTAGGAGAGTGGTACACGATGTATTACTGAGTTAAGTTGTCTTTAAATCGTTTTAGTATACTCCCTCCTCGAGTCCTCAAGTGACCGAGGAGAACGACATCCACTCATAACTCGTAAGGTCCTTCTGTTCCAAGTGGTATTAGATCAGTGTTAACTAGGGAAGTGAGTTTATGGATTTAAGCATTTATCTAACTTTGGGTTTGATTAAAGTCAGTGTTATACTCTTTAAATTCGGGTTTCCAACTACCCTTCTTTGATGGCTATGTATGTGGCGGCCAGCATGGTGTACTAGGGAGAATAACAACTTGAGAACCTAAGCCTACCTAAATTCATGCTGACCCATTCAGTGTGAAATCTGATCCTACAGTTTGGACATAAGTCGGGTAAGTCATTGGTATCTATTTCAGAGTAAATGGGGCGTAAAACACCCAAGTTGGTTTGGTCTACACTAAAAACAGGCTTGGTATTTTAATGGCAGCCACGATGGTAAGTAAAAAATGTTATGCTCAAGGTCAGTCCAGAGACGGCTAGCCATAAAGAATATCACACTACCACACCTCCTATCCTCTATAAATTATAATACAACCATGAATTGAATAAGGAAACCAGAACCGGCATAGAAATTCCACCTATTACTAAAGACCCATTACCAACTGACACCACTGTATTCTCAACTTTATATTCAGTGCGCATCCTGGTGATTTATACTCCAACGCTAAACAGTGATATAAGAAATTGTAAGAGGAGAAATTGTAGTGACATCAAAGGTTTGTGGGACTGGAATCATTGTAACATTACTCTGGTGTCTTAACAGTGAGATATTCATTAAAAGTCTCGGCAATACACTGGGGGCTAGAGCGGTGGGATAATAAATATTCTCCATAACCAGGTGCACTAGAGGCCCGCCAATCTTATATGATTAACAGTCCCAAGTAACATGCTAAAAGCATCTCTAGTAGGCCATAGCCAGATTCCTCGATCGTTGGAAATCTCTGGTGTAGAACTAATAGTGTATCGAGCCCATGGAGTGAGGGCAAGAACATTTTTCTCAGATCATCGTATGAACAGGTTAGATCCCCCTTCCTCTTTTCGTTTTGAGTAGATATGGTACTGCCAATTGTAGACCTAAGTCCGAGGAAAGGGAGGATGAGCGATCAGTGAGATATAGAATAGCGAGAGAGCTAGAAGAGATGGAGCCCCCACTACTCCCTGCCACCCTTTTTCAATCATCACATTCAACCCCTCACTCGTTCATGAGAATGAAGGAGAAGGTTCACACTAAGCCCCGGGATATTCCAATCTTGGAACTCCACCAGTTGCAAGGACTCGATGCAATGGCCAGATTAGAAATGTTCTTCGAACTAATGGAACAGTGCGACCCAAACGATTCCACCCGCATGCAAATCGCTAAGAGTAGGGTCAGTTCGGAGTTTGCCATATTTATACACAACCATCAAGGAAACCATCAAACAGACTCCTGGCTAACACTTAAACATCTCCTCATCTCTTTAGGACAGAGTTTGCAATAGAGGTCAGTGTCGATCATGTGTGGCAGGAATTGGAGGCAATGAACTATGACTGGAGAGAATCACCCCAGGCTTTCACCCATAGGTTCATTTGTCAACATGCAGTAATCGAATCAAACTTCCCTAATGAGAAATTTCCTAATTGAGACCAATGAATAGAGAAGAAGCTGTGGTATGGCTTACTTTCTGCTTTAAGCGAGAAGTTAGAGGGATTTCTAGAGGATGAGTACCCATCGCGCAAATTCCTTGAATATATGCAACATGAATGACAGTTACTGGAAGAGACGGTCCACTCAAGTCAACGCGGTACCAGTGAAGAATAGTAGTAACAGGGAAAAGACCGGCACACGTTCCACTCCCTCCATTCCTGAAGGCCCGGCCAGTAATGATTATTGCTTCCATGGCCAGGAGCCATCTCAGTGTGCCTTGCGCATTACGGAGGTTATTCTCTCAGGCATGGAAGCATACATTCCTTTCTCATATCGTTTGACTAACGCAAGAAAGCCTTGGTTTAATCACGCTTTTTCTAATGCTGTCTGCAACAAGGAGAGGGCCTACAAAAGGTACCGGAGTCAACCCACCCCTGAATCACATCATCTTTACGTTTCTGCCCGGAATCGTGCTAAGTCTGTTCTTCGCTCTGCTAAAAATAATTTCATCCATACTAAATGCTCTCAACTCTCCAACTCGAATTCTTCCCGCTCCTTTTGGCACCTTGCCAAAAACCTTTCTAACAACTTTACCTCATCATCCTTCCCTCCTCTTTTCTACTCTGATGGTTCTGTAGCTATTTCTTCTACTGATAAAGGAAATCTCTTCGCACAGACTTTCTCCTCCAATTCCACCTTAGATGATTCCGGTGCTGTTCCTCCATCACTTCCCGCCTCTGACTTCCTCATGGCTGACATTAAAATTTTTTCAGCTGATGTATTTTCTGCCATCACTGGCCTCAATACTAACAAGGCATATGGGCCTGATGGAGTCCCTCCTGTTGTTCTCAAGAACTGTGCTTCTGTGCATATACCCTGCCTAGGCAAACTCTTTCGCCTTTGTCAACTTGTACCTTTCCTTCTTGCTGGAAGTTTGCTCTCATTCAGCCAGTCCCAAAGAAATGTGACCACTCCCAACCCTCCAACTATCGTCCAATTGCTTTAACGTCCTATATTTCAAAAGTTTTCGAGTCAATTCTCAATAGAAAAATTTTAAGGCATCTATTCTCTCACAACCTTCTTTCTGATCGTCAGTACGGATTCCGTCAGGGAGGCCCCGTTGGCGATCTTCTCACCTACCTTTCAGACTCCTGGTCATCCTCCTTTTGGGACTTTGGCGAAAGATTTGCCATTGCACTTGACATCTCAAAGGCTTTCGATCAAGTCTGGCATAAATCTTTAATTTCCGAACTGCCCTCTTACGGTTTCTATCCTATCTGTGCCTTCATAACTAGCTTCCTTTCTGGTCGTTCTATAGCCGCTGTTGTAGACGGCCATCGTTCTTCTAGATCTATCAACAGTGGTGTTCCTCAGGGCTCTGTCCTATCACCATCTCTCTTCCTCTTATTCATCATTGACCTAAGCTGTACATCTAACCTTGTCCACTCATACGCTGATGACTCCACCCTTCACCTTTCCATTCGGTTCCTGCAATGCCCATCTCAGCAGTTACTTCAGCAAACAAGGGATGGCACACCTAATGTCTGACTTGGCTTGTATCTCTGACTGGGGTAAAAATAATCTTGTTGTTTTTAATGCATCTAAGACTCAGTTCTTACACCTATCAACCTGTCAAAATCTTCCATAGGTATACTGTACCCACTAATGTTTAATAATATTCAGCTTAATCCTGCATCATCCTTGAACATGCTTGGGGTTTCATTTACTTGGGACTTATCTTGGAAAGATCATATTACATCTCTTGTAAAATCTGCTTCCAAGAGATCGGGTTTGCTAAGCCGAGTCCGTTCTTTCTTTACCCCTGCACAACTGTTGACTCTATACAGGGGTTTTATCTGCCCCTGTGTGGAATATAACTCTCATATGTGGGGAGGCTCCCCACATACAGCGCTTCTCAATAGGATGGAGTCAAAGGCTTTCCATCTCATTAACTCTCCTCTTACTGACTCCCTTCAACCTCTGTCTCTTTACCGCATGTTGCATCTTTATCTCTTTTCTATCGCTACTTTAATGGTCACTGCTCCTCTGAACTGTCTGCATGCATTCCTCCACCTCTATGACGGGCACGTAGCACCCGTCTAGCAGCAAACTCTCATCCTTTTTCTGTCCAACTCTCTAATGCAAGAGTTTACCGTTACTCCCAATCCTTTATGCAACAGGTCAACTCTGGAACCGTCTCCCTCTGTCTGTACTTCCTACTGCCTATGATCTCCAGTCTTTCAAACGCAGTGTGTCCAGGCATCTCAAAATGAATGGATCTTGAATTTGACTCTCTCTTGTATTTTGTTTTTCTCTTAGAAGGAACTGTAAATTGCGGGCTCATGGCCTTTGGTTCCTTCTTCCTCGCATAAAAAAAGAGTGGTGGAAACTAAGAATGAAATGGAGGAACTGAGAGCTCAAGTGCAGGAAGTAAAAACAAATCAAGAGCTATTGCGTATGAGGCAGGCGAGTGATCAGGAAACCCCCTGCTGAAAATATTGTAGTCACTGCCGAGCAACGTCCCATGGTTTGCAAGAGTGTGAGAAAACCCCCACCTGGTTGTTGTTTTGACTGCCGATGACCCGGATGTCTTTGGGGAAACCACGGGTGCCCCGGATATAAGGAAGAAGCCTCAATCCAGGCTAATCCTAACATGTACATTTCCCAGGACCCTAGTCCGAGAATATGACTAGCTGGTGGTCATACCTCTCCCACCATTAGTATCATTGCCAATGGGAAGGTGGTAGAGGCACTAGTTGATTCACACTAAGCAGTTACACACTAATAAAGGAATCGACTGCCAAGTGACTAAGAGGAGAGATACATTCACGGTGAAACTGTCCTCAATTACAAGGAGTCACAGGTGCACCTATGAGAATTTTAGGAATGCTGTGAACTGAAACTGAGGTCGGTAACATAATAACTCACAAACAGTGGTTCCCGGTAGTACCTAATTCATACATCAACGCTGACCTCCTCCTCAGGTGTGACATATTGAGTCAAGCTCCCATTATTTGGAATGGCGAAAGGAGAGTCATGGAATGGGGAGGCGCCTCTCATGTAGTAAATCACATTCCTTGCCAGAAGAACAAAGTCGAAAGAGTAAAGGTGAACCTGCAGTGGTCACGAATCCATTGCAACTTTATACTCAAATCAGCCTCCTTACAGTGGAAAAGCTTAGTCCCTATCAGTCCAAATATGTGCCCGTCCTTGTAAGAGAAGACCCAGGAACTAACTTGATTGTTCACCTGCAAGCCAAATTCAGTCATAACAGTGTCACGAATTCGCGCAAGTGTATTTATATAAATTCGTGACATTGTACTTTGTGAGAAAACCACAAACTCTAGTGGAATTCCCACTGGACATCACTCAGTTCAACCATCCTCAAATTCACTTCGATCAGGATGGTTTTCAGAACATTTGTCACTGTTTCACAAGTGACCATTCTTATCCACGACATTAGTGTTTTCACTGAGTGATTTATTGTGAGCCTATATTGTTCGTCCTCTTTCCATTGACTGTTGAAGTTAGGCCACGCCTACTTCCGGTGAACATGGCCATCTCTCGTTCCCTTTCCTAGTTTGACCTCAGTCAGCTTTGAGTTGTCTCGAGGATAGGATCGTTTGTGCCCAGCATAGAGCAGCGCCTCTTGTACAGCGAGTTCCTGAATCTCCACCTAGACGGTGAATTGGCGAAACGGGCTTACAGCGAATAGCAGCATTTTGATGTTCATCACAGGCGCCCAGACTTTTGTTTCGGCTCCCCTTCACTGACCAGTATTTGTTCGTTTTTCTAGACTTACGTTTAATTAGCTTTTGAATAAGCAGGTGAGTGTATTCTCTTGTTATTTGAATTCATGAGTTTCCTAGTGACTGTGAATTCCCCTTTTGAATTCATTTTGAGATTCATATAATGTAAATTTTTTTTATTGTAATAAAAAAATTTACAATTCTTTTCTTTGAGCTTAATGTAATTAGACTCGTGTTTTATTTCTCCACATTAAGCTTATTTTAGTTGCCGCTCCTAGTTTGCACAAACTCTTTACAATATTCATATCTGGTACTTAGGCCAGTTCTTTTGTATCAAATTTAAATCTGTTGTGCCAGCCAGGAGTTAAGCACCGGCAAGAGCCTGTTTATTACTATTAGCATTAGTTATTGATTGTGAGAGATGGAGTCACTTTCTCAAGAGGCTAACAGTACTAACAAACAGCATGCATGAGTAATTAGTCTCTGCTGTGTACTGTTGAGAAAGTTTATAAATTCTCGTCCTTAGAGAATCGGCGACGTAAGCTGGAATAAAGTAAAACTTACTACTTGATTTTCACAAGTCAATTCCTTGTCTCTATTTTGAAGGAATATTTAGTAATTTTTTATTCATAAATTTACATCCCCCCGTGACAACTGGCGACCTCTTTCCAAGATATTAACTCCTAGCTCTAAAGTTATTTGCGAAATAATACTCACTCACTCACACCTAGGTATTTGTTATCATTAAAGAGTATAGGCACTATCTTACTGGTAGTTATTGATTCATCTCTATTAATTTTATGTAATAGTTTCCTCAGTCAGTTGCATTTTTCCCCTTCTTATTTTCTTTATTAGTTTAACTACATAAAACTGGTCAGCACCAGCCTGTGCCTATATTCTTTACTTTTGATTATTAGTATTTCTCTGCAAAATAGCAGTCAGTACTCAGTCTTTAGTCCACTCAGCCTTGGTTGAGTTAGCATCATGACCACTAATATATATGTACAGGAAGCCAAAGATATGGGGCTTACTGATCCCCAACAAAGTAAAGAATATGTGCTCTCACGGTTTAGTTACAAACAGCAGCGTGAGAATGATGCCCTTGAAGAGCGTAGAATTCAACGCGAATACGAGCAAGAACAACGTGAACACGAGCAAAAACAATGCGAACAGCGAGAGAGAGAACGTGAACATGAGCGAGAACAACGCAAATACGAGTGAGAACAACGAGAGAGAACAAGAACACGAACGTGCCGAGCGCAAGGCACGTGAGAAACATGAACTTGAGGTGCTGAAGCTCAAGCAAGACTCCTTGGCTTGAGACACATGTGGTGCAGCTAACCCAAGCTCCACGAGCGCTCTCCCTGCACATGTTCTGGCAACCCCGCGCCTCAAGCTTCTTTCGTACAAGGAAGGCTAGCGAATCGAGCCGTTCATAGCTCGTTTTGAAGATATGGTGCAGCTGTACCAGCTGGATGAGACAACTAAACGACTCCAGTTTCTTAGCATGTTTGAGGGCCCTGCCCTTGATATTCTCCACAGAATTCGTGGAGACAATCTTACGTATGAGATGATGAAGGCCGCACTCATCAAAGCGTACGGTCTCACACCTGACGATGCCAGGAGTCAGTTTATGAGGGCGCGTCTACAAGAAAAAGAGACTGCTGCCCAGTTTCTTGATCGGCTTACTGCGTACATAGATGAGTGGAGGGAGAAAGATGAAACTCCTCCCACTCAAGAGGGAATAATTGACCTTATGCTGCGCACACAGCTAGAAAAGTCATGGCCTGCTGAGCTTATGGCTCAGCTTAAGATCTGCCAGGTAAGGGATGCCAGCCAAATGGTGGAGAAGGCTGGTGCATTCTTCACTGCATACGGGTATCAAACTCGTAAGCAACACACCTGGAACATGATAGCTGACAAATCTGGGAAACCGTCTCAGACTGAACAGCATCAAGGCCGTTCTCAGAATAATGGCCAAGGTCCAAGCAAACCACAGAAGAAGGACCAGGGTCAAAATACTCAGAAACCTGACTGGATGCGTTACAACAGGCAGTACCCTAACCAGCAGCAGTATCAGCCACGCAATCAACAGTTGGGACTCTCCTTTTCAGCTCCAGCCCTAGTGTATCGGAGGCAGGAGTCGAACGCAGCCTTTATTCCTCAGCAGCAGTACGTTGGTGTCGTCCCTAGCAGCACAGGTACTTCCCCACAGTTCACTAGTCCCCCAGCGACAGTGAACTCTCTGCCACAGGTGGTCAATGCTCCATCTCCCCAGGTGGTGAGTACGACCTCTCAGGGCACCATGTTTGCCGCATCGTTCATTCAGCAGCCTTATCAATGGCTGGCCTCTTCCTCCACAGGCCCTCTCACATGTAACAGTGCCTTCCTTGTTCAGCCAGAGTTTGTGGGAGGCATTCCTGTAGGGGTCCTGAGAGACAATGGTTCCTCAGGTTGCTATGTCAGGCAGTGTCTAGTTCGGCCTGAGGAATACACAGGTCAACAGATCCAAGCTCAGCTTATTGATGGATCAGTGAGATTGTTCCCTGAGGCACATATCCAGGTGGCATCTCCATTTTACACTGGTATGACAGTCGCAGTTGTCATGCCAAGACCTTTGTTTGACCTAATACTAGGCAACATACCCGGTGCCAAGTATAGTTGCACCGTAGATGACGCTACTCAGACTTCGGCTGCAGTAACATGAGCCATGGCCAAGGCTCTGAACTGTGTCACCCAGGTGACCATTGTTGCATCATCGCAAGATCTGATTTGTAGCCAAGATGTTGTCCAAGAACAACAGTCTGACCCAACACTTGCTGCCGTGCAGAAGAAACAAAAGGGTAGAGTGATAAAGTATTCATGGGGAGGTCAAGCCAGGTTCCTTCGTAAACAAGGACGGCTGTACCATGAGTCTCAAACACCCAAGGGTGAGGTTCGACTGCAGTTTGTCATTCCTGCTAAGTATTGCCAAGCAGTGTTAGAATGGGGTCATTATTCAGCCTCAGGAGGTCACATGGGCAAAAGGAAAACCCAGGGCCCTATGCGTGCTGACTTTTTCTGGCCAGGAATGGGACAAGAAATAGATAGCTTTGTGCGTTCCTGCAATGTGTGTCAACGTACCGCCAATCAGGGACATGTCCTTTCTGTGCCGTTTGAATCCACGCCCATAATCTCTGAGTTAGTTGAAAAAGAGGGCAGTGGTGATGTAGGTGCAGACCTGACGTCTCATCCGTTGGTCCCCCAGGACACCTTACGTCCAGGACCTGTATATACATGTATATCGTAGGAAAAAGGGGAAGTTCGAGACCCCCTGTAAGGACAATCCGAGCCTGTGTTTGAATTACCTTGTGGTGTCTCAAGCTGTGGGCCTCTCTCAGGATTCCCAGAGAATGCACATTATCCACAAAAGGGTTCACACCCACGGTGGGTGTTGAAATGTGACCTGCCCGAGATTGTGTAGGGATTCTCAGCTTGCCAATATTAATCGTAAGTGTAGAGTAGGGTTTAACCAGCAAACTATAAGGGTCCTTTGAGATTTTGTCCTGGGACCACGTTTCCTGGTTAATAATAATGTAGGTTTTACCAGTAAACTATAAGGGTCCTTTGAGATTCTGTCCTGGGACCACGTTTCCTGGTTAATAATAATGTAGGTTTAACCAGTAAACTACAAGGGTCCTTTGAGATTCTGTCCTGGGACTACGTTTCCTGGTTAATAATGTATGCAATAAGAAAATAAAGGTGACCTCGAATGTACAAAGCTTGGCTGTCACTTAAAATTTTCGGCTAGGTCGTACTTTTTGTAGCACATGTACTGACTACTAGGCAGAGAGAGAAATTGTAATTTAACCCGCCCCGTCCCGACCACTTTCTCACCAATGGTACCCCCCAATCCCGACCATTTTTGGACCCCAATTTTTTTTGCTAAAACTTTCGCTTTTGGTCAGAAACAATGGTCAGTCACAAAGAAATTGTTCCCCGGGGTCCATAATTGCCTTAAACAGGTATGCCTTGGTCACACCTGGCACCGTGTTCTCTGTAGGTGGTCTGAGCCTCTAACGTTTTCTATGGTATTATAAGCCTGGGAAACCAATGAAAGTAAGTAGATATGTATTTATTACAAACATAAAAACATGTGATAAAAGAGTAAATTGGATTTTATACAAAAATAGAGCTGAAATAAGCATTGTACCATCGTGCGAAACGAGCAAAATCGGGCAGACTGGTCACGATGAATCGCTAACAGTCGAAAATCATGATACATATCATTTTTTTTTTACTTACATAATACTTCTACAATAACATTATACCATTTTACATTTTATTGAACTGTTTTTACGTATTCACAGGCCTTTCGATAACATTTAGCGTAATGTTAGCGCTTATTTACGTAGTGAGTGAACTCGCTGTGACTGTTGTTTCAACTCGTATTGTGTTTTTTCTACTTACATAATACTTTCCTAATAACATTATACACTTTTCAACTTTATTGAACTGTTTTGAGATAATTTCAGGCCTTACGTAAATATTTAGCGTAATAATAGCGCATAATAACACACACGGTGAAGTCGCTATGACTACTATTTCAACTTACAACCCATTTTTGTACTTATATAATAATTCTCCACTAACATTGCACATGTTTACACTTGATATAATTGATATCACATAATTTCAGACCTTACGATTCAACTGAGCATCATATTAGCGCGTACTTACACAGTGAGTGTTATCACGATATCATTTGTTTCATCTTGCACTAGTATTCAACTTATAAATTACCTTACTACTAACATTACAACAAATTCCACTTTATATAATTCCTATCACATACTTACTGACCAGAATGTTCTACTGAGCGTAATATTTTCGCAGATTTACACAGTGGGTGTACTCGTGACATCAATTATTACAACTTACACTATTTTTCAACTTATATGTTTTATTCATGCTAACATTACACCCGTTTCCACTTTATATTCTTGCTATCACATATTTACTGACCAGAGTGTTATACTGAGCGTCATATTTTCGCAGATTTATACAGTGGGTGTAGTTTTCATATCACTTCGTTCAACTTACACTATTTCTCAACTTATACATTACTTTCCTGCAAACATTACACCCGTTTCAAGTTTATATAAGACTTGGCACATACTGACTGGCCTTACCATTATACTGAGCGTCATATCGCCATCCCACACAGTTTCAGTAGTGTAGGAAGTTATGGTACTCTCTGAAACATGGCTGAAGGCACAACGCAACATTGGTTTTGGTGGGGGAGGTGGAGAGCGGCGCTTTTCATCACTCGCACTTCTCTTCCATCTCCCTTTTCCTTTACCCTTTCCCTTCCCTTTCCTTCCTTTCCCCACATCCTGGGGCTGTGTGGAGGAAGTTTGGGAATATTGTATGGCGAAAGACGTGCTGGGGAGTGGCTCCACCTCCTCTCCCCTAGGCCTACGTGCACCACGTGCTCGTGCTGCCTCCCTCACACCACTTCACTTTCAACCCGCACTCCCACCACACCACTTTCGCCTTCCCCAGACAAAACAGTAGGCCATACTTTATTTGCCTTCTCGCCCCACCTTCTGATCCTCGGGGTGAGATTTTTTCCTTCCCCAACCACGAGGCAACATCACGTCCTAAGTCGCCGTCATCGTCATCGTCCTCATCCTCGTCCTCATCAGAATCTCTCTCTAGGGAATGGAGAGAGGTCCATGCAGGTGTTTTGGGTGCAGGCTGGCCTTCCCTTGCCTTACGATACGTGACATACCGCTTTTTCCGGGGCGAAGGGACCTCCTCATCACTGCTTGTTATTTCCTCCTCAGGCTGCACATAATCTCGATCCACCACATCATCATCAAGTGGAGAATCACTATCTCCAGTGAAGGCATCCAGGGCGGATTGTATTTCGTCGTCTGAGAGACCTTTACGCGCCATGTCTGACCTGGGTCGCTGCTAACAGGTGAGTGACCGAGACAAGGGCGAGCGCAGGTCACTTGGGGTCTGGGATGCTGCCCGCCTGGGGGCAGGTAGGGGAGGCTTTGGTACGAGGGCGAATCGAAAATCTCGCGCGAATTTTGAAAATTGTGGAAATTGTGAACCTTGCAATTGCAGGACGTTGAAGTACGTCAACGGGATTGGCAGTGACATAACATGAGGACGTGGAAGTACGTCGACGGGATGCCACGGGTTAATAAAAAGAGTTTGTTGCACTGACACTTTTGATGCTCCACCTTCATTGATTTTGTAGGTGCAGCTGGCAGGTGTAGCAGTTTTGTTGTGCAGATCAGCTGATCATCACTGCCACCTCTTCTCTTCTGCCTCATCGTCTCTGTTTACAATTGATTTGTATTATATCATTTTACCCATAGGAAACATCATATTACATCTCTTGTAAAATCTGCTTCCAAGAGATTGGGTGTGTTAAGCCGACTCTGTTCATTCTTTACCCCTACACAATTGTTGACTCTATACAGGGGTTTTATCCACCCCTGTGTGGAGTACAACTCTCATGGGTGGGGATGCTCCCCATGTACAGCTCTTCTCAATAGGGTGGAGTCAAAGGCTTTTTGTCTCATTAACTCTCCTCCTCTTACTGACTCCCTTCAACCTCTGTCTCTTCACCGCACTGTTGCATCTTTATCTCTTTTCTATCACTGCTTTAATGGTCACTGCTCCTCTGAACTGTCTGCATGCATTCCCCCACCTCTACGACGGGTGCGTAGCACCCGCCTAGCAGCAAACTCTCATCCCTTTTCTGTCCAACTTTCTAATGCAAGAGTTAACCATTACTCCCAGTCCTTCATTTATGCAACAGGTCAACTCTGGAACTGTCTCCCTCTATCTGTATTTCCTGCTGCCTATGATCTCCAGTCTTTCAAACGCAGTGTGTCCAGGCATCTCGAAATGAATGGATCTTGAATTTGGCTCTCTCTTGTATTTTGTTTTTCTCTTGGAGGGAACTTTTATTGCAGGCTCATGGCCTTTGGTTCCTACTTCCTTGCATTTAAAAAAAAAACATGTTACACCACAACTGTCACAACTACACCGTGTATTACATATATCGCGATACATAACAATTAGATCTTAAAGTAAATGTAGCGAACTTTTTGCTCAGTTTGACCTGAGTACAGGATTTTTCACCATTGTCACGGAGTTTTTAAATCAAGCTTGCTTCTATTAACGTAAATACGAGGTTTTTTCACCCATTTGCGACTGTAATTTTCTCCTGTAGCAGGATAGTACACGCACCACAGTGTGGATCTTGTGTGACTGACTTATGATTTATATGTATGAATATCGTAAAATTTCTCTGAAGAAAAATTTGATTATGATGGGGCATAATGTCACAAATTCATGCAAGTGTATTTATAAAAATTCATGACATTGTACTTTGATGAGAAAACCATGAACTCTAGTGGAATTCCCACTGGACATCACTCAGTTCAACCGTCCTCATATTCACTTCAATCGGGATGGTTTTCAGAACATTGGTCACTGTTTCACAAGTGACCATTCTTATCCACGACATTAGTGCTTTCACTGAGTGATTTATTGTGAGCCTATATCGTTCCCTCTCTTTCCGTTGACTGTTGAAGTTAGGCCACGCCTAATTCCGGTGAACACGGCCATCTCTCGTCCCCTTTCCTAGTTTGAACTCAGTCAGCTTTGAGTCGCCTCGAGGATAGGACCGTTTGTGCCCAGCATAGAGCAGCGCCTCCATTGTACAGCGAGTTCCTGAATCTCCACCTAGATGGTGAATTGGCGAAGCGGGCTTACAGCGAATAGCAGCGTTTTGATGTTCATCACAGGCGCCCAGACTTTCATTTCGGCTCCCCTTCACTGACCAGTATTTCTGTTCATTTTTCTAGGCTTAAGTTTAATAAGCTTTTGAATGAGCGAGTGAGTGTATTCTCTTGTTATTTGAATTCATCAGTCCCCTAGTGACAGTGATTTTCCCCTTTTGAATTCATTTTGAGATTCATATAACGTAAATTTATTTTACTGTAATAAAAAAAATTTACAGTTCTTTTCTTTGAGCTTAATGTAGACTCGTGTTTTATTTCTCCACTTTAAGCTTATTTTAGTTGACGCTCCTAGCTTGCACAAACTCTTTACAATATTCATAACTGGTACTTGGGCCAGTTCTTTTGTATCAAACTTAAATCCGTTGTGCCAGCCAGGAGTTAAGCACTGGCAAGAACCTGTTTATTACTATTAGCATTAGTTATTGATTGTCAGGGGTGGAGTCACTTTCTCAAGAGGCTAACAGTACTAACAAACAGCATGCATGAGTAATTAGTCTCTGCTGTGTACTGTTGAGAAAGTTGATAAATTCTCGTCTTTAGAGAATCAGCGAAGTAAGCTGGCATAAAGTAAAACTTACTACTTGATTTTCACAAGTCAATCCCTTGTTTCTATTTTCAAGTAATATCAAGATTTCTTAATTCATAAACTCACATCCCCCTGTGCAAACAGTCACCCCTATCTAGTCCAAGTAAGTTCAGAAAACACCTTCCACCTACTGCTCACTAATGCCACTAAGCAGGAAAAGACATATAAGAAGGGCACGATTGTTGGATATTACGAGAAAATCGACAACCCTCCTTGCGAAATTAACACCACCACCCAAATCCATAACGACCTGCTACTGCAAAATGATCAAGCGAGAGAGCAGGACACGTGAACAGAGGTTAAAAGAACTCGTCGAGAAGCAAAAGTGGCTACATCTCACCAAGGCTCAGCATAAAGACCTGTCACAGTTAATACTCAGTCATGACCCCCTTTTCATCTTTGACGAGAAAGAGGGACTATCAATGGCCCTCCCGCGCACATTAAGGTGGCTGATCCCCAGCCCAGTCGTGGACCAATGTACCATTACCCCGAGCAGGCCAAGTAGACTATTTCGAACATGCTTCAAGACATGGAAGATCGGGAAATCAGAGAACGATCAACAGCGCCCTGGTTGTTACCCATAGTATTAGTGAATAAACCTCATGGGAGTAAACGGATGTGCTTAGACTACCGACATGGCAACAAACATCTTGCTACTGACATTTATCCTCTTCCGCCGTTGGAAGAATTAGTAAAACAAGCAGCCAGTCATCAATACTTTGTCACCCTCAACATGTGAGAAGCTTACTTCCAAATCATGCTAGATGAAGAAAGCCGCGACCTTACTACTTTCAGTGATGGAATTACTTTGTATAGATTCAGATGGCTCCCATTTGGTCTTAACTGCTACCCTGCAATCTTTTCCAGGTGGATGGCTTCAGTACTTACGTCACTCCTATAGAAAGGATGGATCACAAATTACTTCACAAATTACTTGGATGACTTGATTATTTGGGCTCATGACTTTCCTACGTTACTAGATCGCCTGAGGCAACTTTCCCAACTACTTACTGAAAATCGTGTAAAACTGAATCTTAGTAAGTGCACGTTTGGTCTTAAAGAGGTTATTTTTCTGGGCCACAAAATCTCAGCGGACGGAAGCAAACCTGACCTGAAGAAGGTAGAGGCGATCGCGAAGATGAAAGCGCCCACTACAGTGAAAGATGTACAGTCGTCAGTATAAATTCGCTGCAAGCCTACTCGCGTGATGTGAGTCATTTTGTATGGCAACAGTGTAAGGGGACTAGTTGCCACATAGACTTTTATACACTTTATTAAAGGCGTGTTTTTAAGAAGTGGTACTAGTGATTGCTAGAACAGTATTCTGTATACAGTACAGTATTTGATTAGTATAACAAGGTGCATGAGTTGTAAGAAGAATGTTATGGAACGACGTATAAGCGCAATACTTTCATATTCCTCATTATAACCGTGTCTAAACTCCCTTCCTCTCTCCCCCTTACTGCTTCTGATATCCCCACGCCATCCCTCCCTCCCTCTTCTACCCCCCACCCACGTTCATGCCTCGTCACTTTCTCCTCTCCCCACCCTCTCTACCTTCATTCATTTATCCACGGCAGTAACTCTATTGGCGCATCGGAATTCTCTTCTGACTTTTTACTAAACCCAGCCTGTCCTATTCCCATTTGCTTGCAGCATTACCAACTATATCAAAGTTTTATTATCATTATTCATTCCTGTTCGAGTCCCATTCTCTTTCTCCCCGTCTCCTTTCCACTTCTTTTATTTCAGTTGTTTTTCTTTCTCCACCTTTTGACACTACCAACAGCCGAGAGATATAGGAACATTGAGGTCTCGCTCTTGTGATGTATTCCTTACTGGTGTTTGTTTGAGTGAGCCTGGCAGTCGGTGGCTATTATTTCGGTAGGCGGAATTAAACAATTTTGGTCCCATTCCTCCTAATAGTCTATCTCTCTTTCTAGGAAAAATGTTCCGATTCTCCACTGTTCACTGATTCATGAAGCAGTATCAGAACCATAATGTTTCCAATTGCTGTATCATGTTTGGAACAGAGAGTGGGAGAAAAAGACTGTTGCATGGCAAGAAAATCTTCAATGTTAAGGAGCAAAAAGGTTACAGGAATATACAAGAAACAGAGAAGAGTGCAGTTCATTACGCAGATTAGTTCCGTGGATAATATAAGGCAGACAGGACAGAGAGAGGGGAGTGGAGATGAAAGGCAGCAGGAGGGAGGGGGAGGTGAGGTCAGAGTTAGGCTGGGGAGGGTCATCAGAAAGGGTATGGGGGAGAGAGCGGGAGTTTCATCATTCCATAATATTCATCTGTCGTCTTTTGCACATTTTTATGCTAATCAGACATAAAGAATATTCCATTATGGACGATTTAGAGTACTAATTCTTACAAACACGTTTTTAAAGCATAAAAAGAGCCTGTGTGGCAACTAGTTCCCATACACTGTTGCCAGACAAAACGACCACATCACGCGAGCAGGCTTGCAGAGAGTTTGTGCTGACGACTGTACGTTGCTTCCTAGGTATGTGTGGCTTCTATAGAAGGCATATTCTCTCCTTTGCTAGAATTGCTGTGCCTCTCACCAACCTATCTAAACCTCGAGTAACGTTTATCTGGACGGACGAATGTCAGGAAGCTTTTGAACATCTAAAGTCTTGTCTCATCAGTACCCTGTCTTGGTTAAAGCTCGAGATAGAACAACCATTCATACTCACCACCGACACCAGTAACACCCACGTTGGCGGAGTCCTGAGTCAGATTCAATCAGGTGGGACTAACAAACTGGTCGGGTATTTCTCTAAAAAGTTGAACCCCTGTGAGATTCAATATTCAGACAGATAAAGAGGCACTAGCTGTAGTTCTTTGCGTGTTGTAATTTCCATCATTATCTGTGGGGTGCCTGTTTCACTGTAATAACTGACCACCAACCTCTCACTAGTATATTCAAAATGAAAACTAAACTGCCTTGAATGAACCGGTGGATACTAGAAATGTGAGAGAATAATTATAACATCCAGTACCTCAAAGGTAAGAACAACTTTGTAGCGGACCAGCTATCATGCCCAGTTCGAGTAGTAGTCCGTCCACCTGAAGCCACCTGACTCGGGTTACATCAAGAACAAATGAAGGCCCACCATAGAGACGAACCCGTGTGGGAAGAACAAGCACGATATCTTGAGGGTGGAGCAGTCCCAACCAAACGACTGCCCAAGGCTACTTTAGATCAGTTTCCTCTCGTAGATGAAGTTCTATATTTTGTGAAAGAGAAGGCAGATGGAAGCCTGCATTACAGTCTCATAGTCCCTTGTGCATTAGTTAAACAAGCGCTCCAACACACACACATGAATTGTCAGGACATCTTAGGCAAAAGAAAACTATCAAGAAGGCAGAGGAGTTATACTATTGGCAGAATCTCTAAGTTGATGTATGTGAATATGTTAAAAAGTGCATTACTTGTCAAAGATTCAAAAGGGACACTGGATTGCAGCAACAGTGGAAAGAACTGCCTCTAGTAAATAAGCCATTGGAGAGGATTAGAATAGATCTTACTGATATGGGTGCTGGAATCCAGGGTTACCGATATGTCCTTACAGTAATAGATCATTACAGTTGCTTTGTTAGGTTCTTCCCCCTAAAGACCACTCTGCACACATAACAGACAAACTTTGGCAATATGTGGCAGATTTCGGATCACCTCAGAGTATTGTCCTGGATAAAGGAGGCGAATTTACCAGTCGAGACTTTTAGAAATTCTGCCAGCAACATCACATTACTTTATACTACACAACCCCTTACCATCCTCAAGGCAACGGGATCACAGAGAGGATGCACCGTACCCTCAAATCAGTCCTCACTGCCTTATGTCAAGGACACCCCCTTCGGTGGCTGCAACTGCTTCAACCATGTCAGATTGTCATGAATCAGGCTATTCACACCTCAACTGGTCAGCAGCCATACTTCGCGTTCTTCTCCCGCCATCCCCCCAGACTGGTGAATGCACGACTTCCCTTGATCAACGGCGAAGAAGACGAGTTGGCCACTGCGCACACTCTCATCAGGGAAACTCACCAGAAGATGGCATGCTGGTACCGAGACGTGGCAAATAGGAGAAGGAAGAATCAGACTGTCGGTGTGAGAAGCTTGGTGTGGGTTAAAAAGGAAACAATGGTGCCAGGTACATGTCGGAAGTTAAATGTGAAGTGGGATGGTCCCTATCGTGTAGTGGAAATGTTGTTGGACGGCAGTGTATATATAGTGGAGAATGTCTTTACTGGGAAACGAATCCAGAGAGCTGCCAGGCAGGTGAAACCTTATCATGGTAGTGAAGAGTGGCTTTTGCAACCCCTAGAAAGTGCCTTTACGCCTGACCCAGTAGATGAACAATTACCACCCCGTGAAAGACGGCCTCCTCGCCGACTCATTGAGGAATGTTGATAAGTCTGTGGGGGCTAAAGAGTGTAACGGTTTATGGAATGGATAAGGAAATATGTGCGGGTTGGTCTGGCTGACAATTGACTGTGAAGTGCTATAGTTTCAGGGAGAGAGAAAGAGGTCGAGATGGGCTTAGCCCAGTTCAGTGGTGATACTACGAGAACTTTACTTTGAGAGGCCGAGCGCGCCTACCCCTCACATTACAGTTGACACGACCTAGAGTGTGGTCGCGACTTCAGGACCTGTCAAGCGCTCGTCAGTCACTAGGTGGAAGGCTGGAAACGAAAGTATCGAATGGAAGAAGTGTGAGTGAGACTGAGTGACAGCGAGTGTGAATGGGAAGCGCCCCTAGGACGATCTTGGCAACGAGAGTACGAGTCCACCCAGCTGGGTGACTATGCCATTACTCATGCAGGAGGTTAACTGGGGTTTCTCTTGTCCACTGAATATATTATTCTTTGTAAATTCATTTATGCGGTGTATTATGTGGACTGATAGGTGCCACTTATCGTGGGGAGAGTGTCAAAGTAAGATGTGTTTAAAAGGGGACTCGCAGTCAAGTCGGTAAGTCTGTCCCATCCTCATATGCATCCTTGGAACGTGTATTAGTGCTTGTGTTGAAAAGACCCCGATGGTGAAAATTTGTTTCCCGGAGGAAGGACCCATGTAGTGCCAGGAAGTTAGGTTAAGATATAAGTGCAACTTGGATGTAAGATAGTTGTAATTTAGTAATTAAGAACAACTTAGTGTAAGTGTGAATAATTATAATCTAGCAAAAGTGTATTATAAGTATAAAATAAGAATGAATTTTCTGTATTATAGAGCTACGTTAGAAGTGAACATCTATGTATTATGTAGTTCGCATTATTACATCAGCCGACCACACTCCCTCCTCCCCTCCAGACACTTCCTCCCCCCCCCCTCCATAAAATACGCTGGTAGCAGAGTCTGACGAACATTTAAATTGGCTCAATCTTCATAACCTCTTACTTGAGTAAATTCAAAGACTATCTTTCGGTCTCAGTTCATTTTAGTGTTAGAAATGCTAATTGAGAAAGTGCCAGAAGACATAATATTCTATATATTTAGTTACCTCGAAATATCGACCATTGTGCGTTCCCACGTTGGTTAACTGATGAAACAGCATTCCGAACGTCATTAAGAAGGCTTAGTATTAAGTGATGTGATCATTCTCGATACTACTCAAATATTCTCCATCGTTGTGAAATCTTGGTGAGATACGATAAGCTCTAAAGAAGTCAATTCCCGAAAGGGTAATGTGAGACATACTTGTTAACGTGAAAGCTGTAACCGAAAGTTAATATCCTCGAATGCATTCAGACCAGTTCTTCCAGCTTGTATAAGGGCAGGACACGCTTTGTGTGCGCACCCACTTATAAATTACTGCGGCGCAGCAGACGTCCCTTTCACCCTTTCCACCATCCTGGGTGATGGGGACATTGTTATGACTGATAAATTGATGGCTTTCTTGAGAGAGACCGGACTAATCAGAGTGATGTGACTTTTTTACTATATGGATATGGTTTTTATGGACCGTAAAGACGTATATATAGTATTATTAATTAGGGTTAACAGTTGACATATTTGAAATAGCTCCTTCTCCCACTGATCTATTTCTAATATAGATGTCCCCTACATTAAGCCCCGTTCCTCAACTGACAGTCACCAGCTGAGTGCAATTGTGCAATATAGAAAGGTATTGGGCACTTATAGTCGATGGTGGTCTTTGGGGCGAGGTACTTCACTTTTATGTACAAATTATGTAAATAGATTATACCATATTGTTCAAGTTGTGCTAATTAGGGCCGACAGCTGACGTATATGGAAATGTTCCTGACTCGTCTGGTTCCCTTTCATATATTGATGTCCCCTATATTAGGCTGTGCCTTGACTGAGTCACCAGGTGATGCGTGCAGGTATGTAATGTAGAGAGGCATTACATATCTGCAGTCGATGGTGTTCTGTTAGTCGAGGTATTTTCACCATTAGTGTAGGTCTGGCTATTTGTCTCTGTAGGATTTAGTATAGGTTAGCGATTTGTCTGTTAGGTGATTAGTTTTAGGGTCTTTAGATTAGGTTTTTCTTTATAATATAATGTATAAAAAATATAAAACCAAGAAAAAATAAAGAAATAAAAAAAATTATAAAATAAATATTATTATTATATATATATGTACGTGTGCATGAAAGTGTGTCTGTATATATGCATGGAAGTGTGTGTGTATATATATATATATATATATATATATATATATATATATATATATATATATATATATATATATACATATATATTATATATGCCCTTAATGACAAGGGGCTTTGGCCCCAATGGTCGATATGCCAGAAAAAAAAAAATTATGAGCGTGACTCATCCACTGCTTTTCGTCTGGTCCACAGGTTAGTGATAAAGCCTCATAATTCCCCCTTCCGTTGTTTCCTCATTAAAAGTTACAGAGAATAGAGTGATTAATAGTGTGTTCAATGGCAAAGTTTTTGTGTGACTCAAACACTGCTTTTCGTGTGGTCCATAGATTTTAACATCAAAATCAAGTCGTAATCTGCCAAACGCGTCACCACACGTACAGTTGGAGAAATTTCCGCGTGGGACACCACGTAGAAGGTACAAGGGGCGGCAAATAATTTGATCTGGTAACAGTGTTGGGAGTACAGGAGGGGTGGGACGTGCGGGGTAGTTGAGGGATTGGGGAGTAGTTGTGTGGTGGGAGGGGTGGGACGTGAGGGATGGGGGGGTAGTGGAAGTAGCTCTGTGTTGGGAGGCATGGGAGTGGGGGTAGCGGAGTGTTGGGGAGAGGCTTAGTAACCATTTAATATCGTAACATAATTTTCTTTGATTTTAAATGAAAGTGTAGAAACACACGAAGTAGCAACAAGCTGTAAAGTGATGGTTCATGACATGATGAAAAATGGCAGTTCAGTGACCATGCAAGGCTGATATAAACACACAGACGTCACCGACACGTAACCTTATATAATGACTCGCCCCGCTTCGGTATCTATAACATCCTATTGTAACATGTAGACTAATATCAGACGTTTACCTCAGATACGTCTCAGAAAAGTTGCTCTTACATTCTTAAGTGTAACGTAGATATGTAGTGTATGGAAAATAAAGTATATATAATATTCCTTTTCTTCGTTGTTTCAGTCAACCATTAATATTTTTTACCACAAAAGGCATTAAAGTATGTCAGATATTAAGACAAATGCTTCTTTGTTAGCTGTCGATGTGAATTTGATATATTTTCTAAATTGTAAGCACATGGAGGCTGGTTGTAACAAACTAATTTAAGCATAAACCAGACCTACAGCTTTTCAGGTCAATCAGTAGCGTCTGCGTCTGTGTGTGTTGTGCAGTGTATAATACTGGGTCTCGTTGTCTATCTCAGTTTATCTCATAAGTAGTCTTAGGATAATCATGCCTTTGCATATGTGCATATGCTAATACCTATGCTATTCATTTACGAGCGTAAGTGCATATTCCTACTACTTTGTTTATTTATACGGCATATTCTTTGAAATTTCCTGGGTATTATGATAACTTCTTCAACCTGTAATAATATTTAAAGTCATAATATCCATCATATCATAGTGAATTATATACTGCTTAAGTGGCTGTGGTTGGGAAGGCCGTGACTTGATGGTCAGTAGACGGCAGCTGAATGAGATGGATTCTTGTATCAACACTTGACTCACCAGTCTGAGATGCATGCATGGCCTGTGACTTTATATATATATATATATATATATATATATATATATATATATATATATATATATATATATATATATATATATATATATTCTTTGGTAGACTGTGTGAATCAAGTGAAGTAATGGTGGCAAATGAGAAAAATGAAGCCAAAGAATCCAATGAAGACCTTGGTCACTATTGATGCTCTGAGAATCTTCGTGACCAAAAGAGCTCCAGTGTTTCATCTCCAGCAAAGATTCAGAGAAAAGGCTTCTCCAGTGCCTCAGACTCGTCTCCACCAGATTTTTTTCCATTACTGCATACACTGCACACTGTGGTGCAATACAATGGCAAAACAGACACTAATGTACCACTTCAAAATTCACAGAAGCGCCTTTCTTCAGCAAAATCATCAAATTAACTGAATAACATGCTATTCTACGTGTGTGCATCAGGCAAATGGGGGTCTGGTCTTGGCAAAATACCTTGTCAGTCAGCTCATTTCCACAAGATTTGGCAGGCCAATAGTAACAGTCCTCCTTGGCAAAGGAAGGAGTATAATCAAAGTTCAGGAGTCAAATGCACACAATGTTTGTCTACCAAATATTGCTCTGAATGCTGCAAGTGCAAAAAACCATGATAGTGAAGACTGATTCTTCTAGTTATATTACAAGTGACTACGGATGACCACAGCAATTGACCATGCATAAGTTTTGATTTACATCATCTTACCCATAATGAATATTGTATTTTTATAATATTCCTATGAAGTTTCAAGACATATCACTTAAATTCTGTATGACTTAATTCCCATTAATTGTATAACTTGAAAAAAAAAAAAAAATGCCGGTAATCAAGCATTTAATATGAAACCTTTGAAGACCACAGGGAAAGAATCGCGTTTTATTTTGTATCACTATAAGGTTCAATGAAAGTGATACTTGCCACCTTTCATTTCTAAATACCAGATGTGTGGCATGGTTATTCAAATCAGGGATTGGCCTGACTACGTAAGCTGACCGACGATTACCGATTAAATGCCTGACATTTATTACGTGCTACATCAGTTGACAGATAATTGTGGCTTTAAGGTTCCATCCATCCATCCATCTTCCAATCCTACATTGACCCATGAGGAGTATAGGAGCCCGGGGCCAGGAAAGTTGGTCCTGGCATTTAAGATGAGAGTGACCAGGCTCACTCATCCCTGAGTGGCATTGCGTGAGCAATAAACCCCAACCACCCCTTGGACATAAACCTTCACCGGCTCAATCCGATTGGAGCACCTTTATTACCCACTAAACCACCAGGAGCCGAAATTTGGTTATATGGTTACCACTCAGCGTAGTAAATGGTTTCCTGGTGTACAGGAAACTATTTGGCTTGTCACTCAGTGTAGAGTCACCCACAGGCAGAAGGAAGAAGAAAGAATGAAGGAAAGAAAGACACAAGAAGATGGATGGAAAGAAGGATGGAGGAGAGGAAAGGGCAGACACCCGAGAGCAACACTACATCAAGTGAGTGGATTGTGAGCGCCCCCTGCTACATCAATTGACAGATAATTTGGCTTTAAAGTTCCACACCATAATTTTTCTTTTGGCATAATTAATAAATCGAAAACAATGTCTAAGTAAAACTGAACATAAGATAGGACATTGGTTGGTTTGTCTTCCTTTATACATCAAACATTATTATTATTACTATTATTATCCGAGGCAGGTACAGTACATGCATGTATGCAACGATTTCTGTAGTACACACACACACACACACACGTATATAAAGCATAACTGCTAAAATAAATAAGAAAACTGGTGACCTAAGGGTAGGAGCGATAGCACAGATATAGCCTACATTGAGAAAAAAAAAATGTTTTGATTATTTCATGACTTTCTTACAATTTTGGGTGCTGAAGTAAAAAATGAAAATCATTGTTCTCCATCACAACATTTTTTCACAAATTTTTTTTTTTTAGTTTTCAATTATAGATCTTTTTTTTTTTTATCATTTTGCACCATAATTATTTCTATCTATCCATCTATAGCCCGACGCCCTAATCCAGCAAAGGGTGGCCGCAGACAAAACGCCTCCAAGTCGTTCTGTTATCCACCATTTAACTTCCCTCCCCCCAGCTCACTCCCCCCTCCCTCATATACCTCTCAACTCCATCCCTCCACCTCATCCTCGGTCTACTCCTCCTTCTCCCTCCCTCCACCTCACCTACATACACCCTCTTAGTCAGTCTTTCATCCTCCATTCTCTCCACATGTCCAAACCACCTCAATGTACTTCTCCTAATCTCCTCAACAACATCCACATCCACCCCACAACGTTCCTTCACTTCATTAGTCAACCTGTCCTTCCATGTCACTCCACAGGCTCCTCTCAAGTAACCCATTTCCACTGCTCTCACTCTTGACTAGTTCCCCTCTTGCAAGGTCCACGCCTCGCTTCCATACGTCAGGGTAGGGATCACAGTACTATCATGCAGTGACTTTTTAATTTCCATACTCACCTCCCTACATCTAATCACTGTTTTCGGTGAACCAACAACCTTCCTTCCCTGCTGTACCCTTTCACGCACTTCATCCCCCAACGTTCCATCCTTACTCATCACACATACTTGAATATACTCACATTCTCCATATCCTCACCATCCAACCTCACTGTACATTCTGTGACTTAATTCCTCTCAAACACCATAACTTTACTCTTGTTTACATTAATTTTCAGATTCCTCTTCTTACACACTGTCCTACAAATTCATTCATCAAACCTTGCAACTCTCATTCATCTTCACTCAACAATACTGTATCATCAGCAAACAGCAACACCGGAATCTTCCAAATCTCACTCTCATTCATTAGAGCCACCCCCACATCCACTGCCCTACCTTGCACCTCCTTTACAACCCCATCCATGTACATTTTAAACAGCCATTTAGACATCGCACAACCCTGTTTCAGTCCCACATTGAAATCAAAGAACTCACTCAGCTCACCATCCACTCGCACCGTAGCCCTAGCTCCTTCGTACATACTCACAGCACTCAACAATTTCCTCTCCACTCCATATATTCTTAATACCTTCCACATACCTTGCCTATCTATTCTGTCATAAGCTTTCTCCAAGTCCATGAAGGCAGCATACACTTTCGTTTCCTTCTCTAGATCCTTCTCCACTAAACATCTTAGAACAAATATCTGATCTACACACCCTTTTCCCTTTCTAAATCCCCCTTGTCCTTCTTCAACTATCTCCTCTGTCATATGCCTAACCCTATCAATGAGTAATCTACCATATATTTTTCCAGTCACACTAAGAAGGCAAATACCCCTATGGTTACCACATACTTCTCTCTCCCCTTTTCCTTTGTATAAAGGAACAAATATACCTGATTTCCAGTCCTCTGGAACCCTTCCTTCTTCCCAAGCCAATCTACACAACTTCCATATCCACTCCACAACAATCTCACCCCCATACCTCAGCATTTCACCACACACTCCATCAATTCCTTGGGCCTTTCCCATCTTGATCTTCTTCATTGCTTCCACTACTTCCGCCCTACTGATCTCTTCCTCCCTCCACTCATCTCTTCTTCTCCCAGCCATTCTCCAACCACTTATACTCACACTGCTCTCACTCTCTACATTCAACAAATCCTCAAAGTGCTCCTTCCATCTCCTCAGTTTCTCTCTCTTCTCCACCAACAATCTATTATTCCTATCTTTCACTCCCCTACTGCTTACCTTTTCACACTGCCTTACTTTCTTTACCTCCTTCCAAAACAATTTCTTACTCTCCCTCCATTTCACATTCAAATTCCTCCCAAATTCTTCATCCACTTTCTTCTTACTCTCCTTCACCAGTCTCTTCACCTCCCTTCTCCTGCTTACACATACCTCTCTCTTCTCTCTCTCTCATCTTCTATAATTATTTACATGTGGATATTTTCTTACAATGATAGTATGTTTGAATTTAGTATTTTCTAATATGAAAATTCATGTTTAAAACAACACAGTTATTATATCTGATAAGCCAGAATACAGTAGGCACACAACACGGTGATGATTCATAGCAGCACTGGAGTGCAACAAATACATCTCATTGTGACTCAATCAGTTGACTGTTGCGCTTGTAAGTTACTTTCAGGGATTTTTTGTTTTATCACAGTGATAGTTACTGAAAATAGTGGTGTTTTATTGAAGCAGTGATATTTATTGATTTTTTTTTCTTTACAGATAAATTAACATTTTGTTGTACTGTAAACGATCAAATTATGGCTTCTTGAGGTTGTGTGAACAATATTGATCTTTGTTGCTACTTTTGTGGAAAATTTGTAGTGGAAAAATAGACAGAACATAAATTTTGTATTAAAAAAAAAAAAAAAAAAAAAAAAAATTTTTATGCCTACTCGGAAGTATAACTTGGCCACCAGGACAAAAAGTGGGCCCTTCACAGTGTCTGCTCTGTTTGTGTTGAGGAACTAAGACGACTGACAAAGTAAAGTAAGGGCTCTTGCATTTAGTATTCCAATGATATGGAGGGAACCCCAAGATCATAGTAATAATTGTTATTTTTGTTCCTGCAAAAATCAATGATACAACAAAAAGACTCAGAAAGAAAATATTTATCCTAATCTTCCCTCAGCAATTAGACGTGTACCACATGGACCTGATCTACCAATCCCTTCTCCACCTGATAGTCTTGGTTATATAAAAACTCACTTAGAGGAAGAAAGTGCTGCAGTAGACGATGAAGAATTTGTTTCAATGTGTTCATGCAATCAGCCACAGCTATTTGCTCAGGATGAACCTAATGATTTAGTAAGAGACCTTGGTCTCCCCAAAAATACTTCAGAGCTCTTGGGGTCCCGATTAAAAAATAAAAACTTATTACTTCCAGACACAGCTTTCTCTTGGTACCGAAAGAGAGAAAAAGAGTTTACAACATATTTCAAGAAAGACTGATCCTTGGTTTATTGCACCGACATAAGTGGCCTAGTGAAAAAAGTTGGCGGAAATTATAATGCAGCAGAATGGAGACTATTTATAGATTCATCTAAAAGAAGCCGCAGAGGGGTACTTCTTCATTATGGTACTAAATATACATCAATAATTGTTGCTCATTCTATGCATTTAAAAGAAACCTAGCAGAGTTTGGCAAATCTTCTCAAGAAGATCAGCTATAAAGAACACCGTTCGTTCATATGTTGAGACCTGAAAGTTCTGTGTATCTTACTGGGTCAGAAGTCAGGGTATACAAAATTCCCATGTTTTCTCTCTGAGTTGGATAGCAGAGCCAAGGATCTACATTGGATTCAAAAGGAATGGCAAAATAAAATAAAAAAATCTACAGTCTGGCGCCAAAAACATCATCATACCTTGCTTGGTGATTCAAAATAAAGTGCTGCTACCACTGCTTCATATTAAGCTTTGATTAATGAAGGAGTTTGTCAATGCCCCATCAAAAGATGGAGCCTGTTTTATGTATTTATGCCATAATTTTCCTGGTTTGTCTGAAAGCTAAGTTGAAAGAGGGCATAATTGCTGGACCTGATAATAGAATACCGATTTATGATGCAGAATTTGATGGTGCAATGAATGACCTGGAACAAGAGGCTTGGATATAATTCAAAGAATTTATTTCTAAGTTTTTAGGTAACAATAAGGGTCCAAATTACACAGAATCTGTGAGAAATTTGTTGGTCAAGTTTAAGGAGTTCTAGTATGAGTCTCAAAGTTTACTTTTTGGATTCGCATTTGGAATTTTTTCCCTAAAATCTTGGAGTGGCCAGTGAAGGACAGGGTGAAAGATTCCTTCAAGATATCATGTGCATGAAAAGAACGCACCAGGGATGTTGGGATGTCAGTACGATGGCGGACTACTGCAGGATGATCCATAGGGACGCACGAGAAGTGTACAAACGACTCGCCACCAAGCGAAGTTCTATCTTTCTATTGTCAGACGCCTTAATTCCTTAAAGGGTGGCCACAAACAAATCGCCTCCCTGTAGCCCTGACTCCCGCGATTTCACTGCCCTGCTCTCAGCTCACACCCCCCCGCTCTCATATACCTCTCCACTCCATCCCTCCATCTTATCCTTGGTCTCTCCCTCCCTCTCCCTCCCTCCACCTCACTTACATACACTCTCCTCGTCAGTCTCTCACTCTCCATCCTCTCCACGTGGCCAAACCACCTCATTCTGTTTCTCCGAACGCTTCCTATCACATCCCCATCCAAACTACAACTCTCCTTCACGTCCTCATTTGTCAGTCTGTCTCTCCATTTGACTCCACATGGTCCTCTCAAATAACTCATTTCCACTGCTCTCACTCTTAACTTCTGTCCATCCAACAAGGTCTAAGCATCTTTTCCTTACATTAGTGGTGGTATCACAGTACTGTCATGCAGTAACTTCTTCACTTCCATGTTAACTTCCCTGTTTCTTATCACTGCTTTCAAGGAACCAGCAACCTTTTTTCCTTGTTGTACCCTTTCAAGCACTTAACCCTCTAAACTTCCACCCTTACTCATCACATTACCCAAGAACTCATCCAACCTCACTGTACATTCACTGACTTCATTTCTCTAGAAGAACATAACTTTACTCTTCCCTACATTTACCTGTAGATTTAGTTTCCTACACACTCTTCCAAACTCATCCACCAAGCCTTGTAGCTCCCCTTCGTTTTCACTTAACAACACAGTATCATCTACAAACAACAGTACAGGGAGTTTCCAAACACTGCCTTCTCTCATTAGGGCCGCTCCAAGATCCACTGCCCTACTTTGTATCTCTTTTATAACCCCATCCATATACAGATTCAACAACCATAGACATGACACATCCCTGTTTCAATCCAACCTTCAAATATAAAAATTCACTCAGTTCACTATCCACACTCACTGCAGCCTCAGCATCATCATACATGCCAGGTACTCTTCACCTCATTCAGCAACTTCCCGTTTACTCGATATATTCTTAATACTCCACAGTCCTTGTCTATCCACCCTGTCATATGCTTTCTTCAAATCCATGAGAGGCCGCATACAACTTCTTTTCCTTCTATAGAAACTTTTCCACTAAAGATCTAGGAATGAATATCCGATCTACACAACCTCTTCCCTTCCTAAAACCTCCCTGTTTTTCTCCAACTAATTCCTCTGTTATTTCCCTAACTCTGTCAATAAGTATCCTAGCATATACTTTTCCTGTTACACGAAGAAGACAAATGTCCCTGTGATTACCGAACACACTTCTTTTCCCCCTTATCTTTTGTAACACGGGCATAATTATACCTGACTTCCAATCCCCCGAGACTCTGCCATCCTCCCACGCCAATCTGCACATCTTCCACATCCATTCTACTACTATCTCTCCTCCATGCTTCAGCATTTCACCACACACTTCATCAATTCCTGGGGCTTTCCCCATTTTGACATCCTTCATTGCTTGCACAACTTCCATCATACTGATTTCTTCCTCTCCTTTCACATTCCTCCGTCTCCCATTCACTCCCCAGCCACATATAATCGCAATACTTACATTCTCTATGTTCAACAGTTACTTAAAGTGTTCCCTCCATCTGCTCACTTTTTCTCCCTTCTCCACTAGTAATTTACCATTTTTGTCTTTCACTCCCCGACAGACTTCTATGGCAACTTGTCAAAGTTCTGAAGCAAAAATATTGAGAAGTTACAAAGACTAGAGATATTACATGAGTCATGGAATATATACTGTTGTTTTATTTATGTACATGTTGAAAAATTTACATTGACTAAATATTTTCATTTTCAATTAATTTCGAACAATATTGTATAGATTGACTGAAAATTATAATTTGATGCATTTTAATTAAATATCTTTTAGATTTTGTATTAAAATGTGATTTGATGGAAACGTTATAAATGTATTTTTTATTGTGTTCATAATAAGAATTAAAACAATTATAATAACTTTAATTTTGCAGACTTCTGTAATCAGTTAAATACACACACACACACACACACACACACACATATATATATAATATATATATATATATATATATATATATATATATACATATATATATATATATATATATATATATATATATATATATATATGGTAGGTTACTAAAAGGGGTGAAAAGTTTTTATGTAAATAGTAGAGCGTGTGTAAGAGTGGGAAATGCTGTGAGTGATTGGTTTCCCGTGAGAGTGGGGCTGCGACAGGGATGTGTGATGTCGCCTTGGTTGTTTAATATTTATATGGATGGTGTTGTAAGGGAGGTGAATGCAGGAGTTTTAGATGGAGGTCTGAGTCTGATGAATGTTGATGGTGGAGAGTGGAATCTGAAGCAACTGCTGTTTGCAGATGATACTGCACTGGTGGCTGAGTCAGAGGAGAGATTGAGACAGTTGGTCGAGGAGTTTGGAAGGGTGTGTGAAAGGAGGAAATTGAAAGTAAATGAGAATAAGAGTAAAGTGATGAAGTGTACGAGGTTGGTAGATGGTAGTGGGACGAATATAGTTTTGAATGGCGAGTTGCTTGAGGAGGTAGAGTGTTTTAAATATTTAGGGTCACATGTTGCTGTGGATGGAAGAATAGATGCAGAAGTGAAGTTTAAAATGAATGAAGTAGGAAAGGTGCTGCAAGGAATGAAAAAAGTGATCAGATGTCATTCGCTTAGAATCGATCTAAAGAGAAGGCTGTATGAGGGTGTTGTGGTACCGACTGCATTATATGGGGCTGAAACATGGAATATGGGTGTAGCAGAGAGGAAAAGTTTGAATGTAATGGAGATGAGGTGTCTGAGGAGTATGTGTGAAGTGACACATATGGATCGAGTGCGAAATGATGAAGTGCGAAGGAGAACTGGAGTTGTTCGGGAGATGGCTGGTAGAGTTGAGCAGAGGGTGTTGCGATGGTTTGGGCATATGGAGAGAATGGATCATGAATGATTGGCGAAAAAGATAACTAGGTCTGATGTGAGAGGTGTAAGGCTGAGAGGAAGACCACCAACAGGATGGATGGACAGTGTGAAGAGAGCGCTGGATGCGAGAGGGATGTCTGTTGAGCAAGGAAGAGTGGCTGTGAGTGACAGAAATAAATGGAGAGAAATTGTGAATGAATAAAAGATGACTCAGCCCTGAGGGGATATTCTCCCGCATTTGGTCTGATCAGCAAGTCAGGTCATGTGAGGGTAAGGGGATGGGTCTATTATGAAGTGGCAGCAGTAAACCAGCTCTGCTGTCGGGCCCTGCTGCAGATGTCACTGAATGCACTGCAGTTGACCCTTGTGTGGTGTGGTGCGGTGAGGATCTGTCCGTTCTCCCCTTTGGGGCTAAGATACGAATGAATGTATTTGAATGTATGAGTAAATGGGGAGTGTGTCGTCCTGTCTTGGCTACCTCCCTTTACTTGGGGGAAGCAGCCTAGGTATATATATATATATATATATATATATATATATATATATATATTGTTACATAGCCTATGATTTTATCATCCTTTGTGTAATTTTAACGCACAGTATGCTGCATGTTTGATCACGAGCGTGTTCTGCCTCAGTTCCCCCCTTCTACCGTTATAGTAGAGTAAGTCGTCCTTTCTGTTGTTCAGTGCGGGATTTTCAGCTCTTTGTCCCCATGGCTTCATTTGCGCGTCCTTCTTACAAGTTGTATCAAGCTCTGCTGGCCCCTATATAATGAGCTCGTCTCTGCATCGTTGCCACTTAGATCTGCTCCTCATTTTGTTCACATCTCTGTCCTCCCCTGGACAGTTATTGTTGTGAGTGCTCAGGAAGTCTCCAACCATCTAGCAACTATGTAATTTGAGTATAACTGTTATTGCATTTTTTCTTGTACTGTATAGCATAAGTTGTTGATTTGTAGGCCTAGTGAGTTTTTTTTGTAATTTATGTAAGGTTTCATTTGTCAGCCAATTTTTAATATTAATTTGTATCTGTAATAATTTATCTTGCATTAACTGAGCATTACCCGGTGTATTTTCATTTTATCAGGGCTGACTTAGATAAATTTTTCTTGCTAATTTCGTGTTAATAGAGGCTATTGCAGTTAACCATATATTTAACCTGTGTTTTTTGCCATTACATTATCCTTATGAGTCCTGAATGTTTTGTTGTTAGTTTGAGCATTAAACTTTAACTTGTAATTTTACCTAACTCTTTTTATTTGAACCTGAAACTTTACGGGACAGTAGTGATTTTTAGTATTCTCACTTAAAGTGTGTATTATCTTTCTCTGTTCCGTAACATAAATTTGGCGACCTCTTATCAGGATATTCAGGATATTATCATAAGGATATTGCTTGATATTTTGTGACTGTTACTTATTCATGATGTCTACTATTACTACACTTGATGAAGCCAAAGATTTTTTGTCAAATGTGCAAACAGTGTGTGATGTAGAAAACAGAACAAAGAATGAACTTAAGCTTGTTGCTCAACAATTGGGAATTGCAGTTCACTCTCATCATTCTAAAGATCAAATTGTTGGCATGATTAATAAAAGCTTGTTTAATGTAACTCCTCCAAATGAGCAAACGCAGATTGAATTAGCTAAGTTACAGCTAGCCCTGCAGGAGGCTCGTGTTAAGGAGGCTGAATTTCAAGCACGTGCTAAGGAGGCTGAGTCTCAGGCTAGGGAGGCGGAGTCTCAGGCTAAGCAGGCGGAGTCTCAGGCTCGTATTCAGGAGGCTGAATTTCAAGCAAGTGCTAAGGAGGCTGAATTTCAGGCCCGTTCTAAGGAGGCTGAGGCACAAGTTGAAATTGCTAGGATTCAGGCAGACCATGAGTATCGCATGAAACAAGGTGGAACTGGATCATCTAGCTCTGATGATTTTGATGTGGCTAAAAATGTTAAACTTGTCCCTCCTTTTAATGAATCTGATTTAACCAAGTATTTTCAGTTGTTTGAGAGGGTAGCTACAGGTTTTAATTGGCCCAAAAAGTATTGGCCAGTACTCCTTCAAACTGTTCTCACCGGTAAAGCTCAAGTAACATATGCATCTTTGCCTCAGGATGAATGTGATAATTATGATGTAGTTAAGAGCTTGATTCTTAAGGCCTATGAACTTGTTCCTGAAGCCTATAGAGTAAAATTTAGGACAACTTACAAGCAAGATAAGCAATCCCATGTTGAGTATGCAAAAATCAAAGAAGATCTGTTAGAGCAGTGGTTAAATTCTAAGAATGTGGATTCTGATTTTGGTAAATTTAAGCAGATGATTTTGCTGGAGGACTTCAAGAGGTGTATCAGTAAAGATGTAAGCCTATATCTTGATGAGAAAAGAATAGATAATTTGTCTGATGCTGCAGTTTTAGCTGATGAATATGTTCTCACTCACAAGAGATATTCTAAAGAAAAAGGGAAAGCTGAGAGTAAGTACGTTGCCTCTACTCAGAGTACAGGTAACAGGAAAGAGAATAAAGATGATGTTTCTCAGGAAGTAAATACCAGCTTCACCTCTAGATTTCAGAAAAGTAAATGTACTTATTGTAGTAAGCTTGGTCATACTACGGAGAAATGTTTCAGGAGACAGCGTGATGTGAACAAAAAGGAGTCTTTAAATATTCAGTCAATTGGTCTAGTGTCCACTCTTGAGAGTTCCCAGAATTCTTTAACTGAGTTAACTGAACCTGCTTTGAGGGGTAACTTAAATTCTCATGATGGAGCTCCTCTTTTGAGCAGTAACGTGGGTGACACTCTCAAGAGTTCATGTGCTAATTTCCTGTCTGATGGTTTTGTCAGTCCTCTGGACAGTAATGACAGGAAATCAGTTAAAATATATCGTGATACAGGTGCTTGCCAATCCCTTATGCTGACCAGTGTTCTAGGCTCTAATGTTAATTCCTCTGATGAAACTGTAATCTTACAAGGTGTAGGGAATAATTACTTCTCTGTCCCTCTGTGCAGAGTGAATTTAGAGTCTGGTTTTGTTAATGGTTCCGTTATGGTTGGGTTGGTTGAGACACTCCCAATGTCAGGTGTAACTTTCTTACTTGGAAATGATGTTGGTGGAAGTCAGGTGTGTCCAGCTCCTCAGTTGTCTAGTGAGCCAGTGGCTGCGTCCCAGGATTGTGGTGTCCCTGATGTGTTCCCTGCATGTGCTGTCACTAGGGCTAAGTCTAAAGTTACTGGTGATTTAGAGGATAATGATGATGATGATGTTATCCTAGCTGACACTTTTCTTGCTAATTTGGACCACTCACCAGATGAGGCAGTACCCCGTAGTGTTGATAATTTGTCTCGTCAAGAGTTGGTTGAGTTGCAGGTTGCTGACCCTGAGTTGAAAGGTCTAGCTAACTCTGCTTGCAGTGAGGAAGAGTCAGCCGGTGCTTCTACTTGTTATTATATAAAGTCAGGAGTACTTATGAGGAAGTGGAGACCCCCAACAGCATCAGCCGACTGTGAATGGGAGGTTGTACATCAAGTTGTCATCCCTCGTGTTTGTAGGCAGGATATCATTAGAGTGGCTCATGATTCCAGTTTGGCAGGACACCTTGGAGTGAGGAAGACTGTGGCACGCATTTTGAAACACTTCTACTGGCCAGGTATCTTCAGGGATGTTTCCTGGTATTGTAAGTCTTGTCACACCTGTCAAGTTGTGGGGAAGTGTAATCAGACCGAAAAGGTTGCACCTCTAGTTCCCATTCCTCCTTTTGAGGCGCCTTTCACCCGTGTGATGGTGGATATTGTGGGCCCTCTTCCTAAGACTTCTTCAGGATTTTCTTATGTGTTGACCCTGATTGATATGGCTACTCGTTATCCTGAAGCCATTTCACTTAGAAATATCTCAGCAAAGAACGTGGTTAAGGAAATGCTAGGGTTCTTCACAAAGTTTGGTCTGCCCAAGGAGGTACAGTCAGACCGGGAAGTAATTTCATGTCGAATGTTTTCAAGCAGTCTCTGAAAGAGTTGGGCATCACCCAGATCACGTCTTCAGCTTACCATCCCCAGACCCAAGGAGCGTTGGAGAGATATCATCAAACACTCAAATCGATGCTCAAGAAATACTGTTTGGAACATCAGAAAGACTGGGATAAAGGTCTTCCATTCGTTGTGTTTGCCGCAAGAGAATCTCCAAATGAATCACTGGGCTTCTCACCTTTTGAACTACTGTTTGGCCATGAAGTAAGAGGACCCCTTAAGTTACTCAAGGAATGCTGGCTGTCGGAGGAAGATGACGTCAACCTGCTGGAGTATGTGATGAAGTTCAAAGAACGGCTGTCCACTGCTTTACAACTGGCGAGAGAGAATTTAGGAGCTGCTCAGGAGAAGATGAAAACTTGGTATGATAAGAAGTCCAGGTTACGCCACTTTCAGCCAGGAGATCAGGTTTTGATTCTGCTACCAGTTCATGGGCAACCTCTTCAAGCCAAGTTTAGTGGTCCTTATTTCGTGGAGAAGAAACTCAGTGATGTCAACTATGTCATCGCCACACCAGATCATAGAAAGAACAAGCAACTATGTCACATCAACATGCTAAAGTTATATCACAGGCGGGACGAAAATAATCCAGTCTGCACTGTAGCTGTTCCACCCGAGTCTGCAAGTGAAGCTCTCCCATGCAGTATGAGCCTGAGTGATAGTTTGGGGAAGAATCCTGATATCATGAATGATCTCCAGACTAAGCTTTCTCATCTACCTCCCGAGGAAAGGCAGGAGTTTTCGGCATTACTGCAGGAGTACCCGCAAGTGTTCCGTGCCACTCCAGGAAGAACCACTGTGTTGATGCATGATGTCGATGTTGGAGACGCAAAGCCAATTAAACTGCCTCCTTACCGTGTGAACCCAGTGAAAGTTCCTCTCATCCAGAAGGAGCTTGGCTACCTGTTGGACCACAAGATGATTGAGCCCTGTCAGAGCGAGTGGAGTTCTCCTGTCACTCTAGTCCCTAAGCCAGGTGGGTCACAGCGGCTTTGCATCGACTACAGACGTGTTAATCAGATCACCAAAACAGACACTTACCCTCTCCCTCGCGTGGAAGATTGCATAGACAAGATCGGAAAGGCTAGGTACATAAGTTTGATTTGTTAAAGGGATACTGGCAAGTACCTATGACTGAACGTGCTAGGGAGATCTCATGTTTTGTAACATTAGGAAAGACTTTTGCATGTTCTGTAATGCCATATACAGATTGTTTTAGAGTAATAAGAAATTTCCTTTGTAAATTTCTTTTTTCTTTGTGGAAAGGTGTTACATAGCCTATGATTTCATCATCCTTTGTGTAATTTTAACGCACAGTATGCTGCATGTTTGATCACGAGCGTGTTCTGCCTCAGTTCCCCCCTTCTACCGTTATAGTAGAGTAAGTCGTCATTTCTGTTGTTCAGAGCAGGATTTTCAGCTCTTTGTCCCCATGGCTTCATTTGCGCGTCCTTCTTACAAGTTGTATCAAGCTCTGCCGGCCCCTATATAATGAGCTCAGTCTCTGCATCATTGCCACTTAGATCTGCTCCTCATTTTGTTCACATCTCTGTCCTCCCCTGTACAATTATTGTTGTGAGTGCTCAGGAAGTCTCCAACCATCTAGCAGCTGTGTAATTTGAGTATAACTGTTATTGCATTTTTTCCTTGTACTGCATAGCATAAGGTGTTGATTTGTAGGCCTAGTGAGTTTTTTTGTAATTTGTGTAAGGGTTCTTTTGTCAGCCAGTTTTAATATTAATTTGTATCTGTAATAATTTATCTTGCATTAACTGAGCATTACCCAGTGTATTTTCATTTTATCAGGGCTGACTTAGATAAATTTACTCTTGCTAATTTCGTGTTAATAGAGGCTATTGCAGTTAACCATATATTTAACCTGTTTTTTGCCATTACATTATCCTTATGAGTCCTGAATGTTTTGTTGTTAGTTTGAGCATTAAACTTTAACTTGTAATTTTACCTAACTCTTTTGTTTTGAACCTGAAACTTTACGGGACAGTAGTGATTTTTAGTATTCTCACTTAAAGTGTACATTATCTTTCTCTGTTCCGTAACATAAATTTGGCAACCTCATATCAGGAAATTCAGGATATTATCATAAGGATATTGCTTGATATTTTGTGACTGTTACTTATTCATGATGTCTACTATTACTACACTTGATGAAGCCAAAGATTTTTTGTCAAATGTGCAAACAGTGTGTGATGTAGAAAACAGAACAAAGAATGAACTTAAGCTTGTTGCTCAACAATTGGGAATTGCAGTTCACTCTCATCATTCTAAAGATCAAATTGTTGGCATGATTAATAAAAGCTTGTTTAATGTAACTCCTCCAAATGAGCAAACGCAGATTGAATTAGCTAAGTTACAGCTAGCCCTGCAGGAGGCTCGTGTTAAGGAGGCTGAATTTCAAGCACGTGCTAAGGAGGCTGAGTCTCAGGCTAGGGAGGCGGAGTCTCAGGCTAAGCAGGCGGAGTCTCAGGCTCGTATTCAGGAGGCTGAATTTCAAGCAAGTGCTAAGGAGGCTGAATTTCAGGCCCGTTCTAAGGAGGCTGAGGCACAAGTTGAAATTGCTAGGATTCAGGCAGACCATGAGTATCGCATGAAACAAGGTGGAACTGGATCATCTAGCTCTGATGATTTTGATGTGGCTAAAAATGTTAAACTTGTCCCTCCTTTTAATGAATCTGATTTAACCAAGTATTTTCAGTTGTTTGAGAGGGTAGCTACAGGTTTTAATTGGCCCAAAAAGTATTGGCCAGTACTCCTTCAAACTGTTCTCACCGGTAAAGCTCAAGTAACATATGCATCTTTGCCTCAGGATGAATGTGATAATTATGATGTAGTTAAGAGCTTGATTCTTAAGGCCTATGAACTTGTTCCTGAAGCCTATAGAGTAAAATTTAGGACAACTTACAAGCAAGATAAGCAATCCCATGTTGAGTATGCAAAAATCAAAGAAGATCTGTTAGAGCAGTGGTTAAATTCTAAGAATGTGGATTCTGATTTTGGTAAATTTAAGCAGATGATTTTGCTGGAGGACTTCAAGAGGTGTATTAGTAAAGATGTAAGCCTATATCTTGATGAGAAAAGAATAGATAATTTGTCTGATGCTGCAGTTTTAGCTGATGAATATGTTCTCACTCACAAGAGATATTCTAAAGAAAAAGGGAAAGCTGAGAGTAAGTACGTTGCCTCTACTCAGAGTACAGGTAACAGGAAAGAGAATAAAGATGATGTTTCTCAGGAAGTAAATACCAGCTTCACCTCTAGATTTCAGAAAAGTAAATGTACTTATTGTAGTAAGCTTGGTCATACTACGGAGAAATGTTTCAGGAGACAGCGTGATGTGAACAAAAAGGAGTCTTTAAATATTCAGTCAATTGGTCTAGTGTCCACTCTTGAGAGTTCCCAGAATTCTTTAACTGAGTTAACTGAACCTGCTTTGAGGGGTAACTTAAATTCTCATGATGGAGCTCCTCTTTTGAGCAGTAACGTGGGTGACACTCTCAAGAGTTCATGTGCTAATTTCCTGTCTGATGGTTTTGTCAGTCCTCTGGACAGTAATGACAGGAAATCAGTTAAAATATATCGTGATACAGGTGCTTGCCAATCCCTTATGCTGACCAGTGTTCTAGGCTCTAATGTTAATTCCTCTGATGAAACTGTAATCTTACAAGGTGTAGGGAATAATTACTTCTCTGTCCCTCTGTGCAGAGTGAATTTAGAGTCTGGTTTTGTTAATGGTTCCGTTATGGTTGGGTTGGTTGAGACACTCCCAATGTCAGGTGTAACTTTCTTACTTGGAAATGATGTTGGTGGAAGTCAGGTGTGTCCAGCTCCTCAGTTGTCTAGTGAGCCAGTGGCTGCGTCCCAGGATTGTGGTGTCCCTGATGTGTTCCCTGCATGTGCTGTCACTAGGGCTAAGTCTAAAGTTACTGGTGATTTAGAGGATAATGATGATGATGATGTTATCCTAGCTGACACTTTTCTTGCTAATTTGGACCACTCACCAGATGAGGCAGTACCCCGTAGTGTTGATAATTTGTCTCGTCAAGAGTTGGTTGAGTTGCAGGTTGCTGACCCTGAGTTGAAAGGTCTAGCTAACTCTGCTTGCAGTGAGGAAGAGTCAGCCGGTGCTTCTACTTGTTATTATATAAAGTCAGGAGTACTTATGAGGAAGTGGAGACCCCCAACAGCATCAGCCGACTGTGAATGGGAGGTTGTACATCAAGTTGTCATCCCTCGTGTTTGTAGGCAGGATATCATTAGAGTGGCTCATGATTCCAGTTTGGCAGGACACCTTGGAGTGAGGAAGACTGTGGCACGCATTTTGAAACACTTCTACTGGCCAGGTATCTTCAGGGATGTTTCCTGGTATTGTAAGTCTTGTCACACCTGTCAAGTTGTGGGGAAGTGTAATCAGACCGAAAAGGTTGCACCTCTAGTTCCCATTCCTCCTTTTGAGGCGCCTTTCACCCGTGTGATGGTGGATATTGTGGGCCCTCTTCCTAAGACTTCTTCAGGATTTTCTTATGTGTTGACCCTGATTGATATGGCTACTCGTTATCCTGAAGCCATTTCACTTAGAAATATCTCAGCAAAGAACGTGGTTAAGGAAATGCTAGGGTTCTTCACAAAGTTTGGTCTGCCCAAGGAGGTACAGTCAGACCGGGAAGTAATTTCATGTCGAATGTTTTCAAGCAGTCTCTGAAAGAGTTGGGCATCACCCAGATCACGTCTTCAGCTTACCATCCCCAGACCCAAGGAGCGTTGGAGAGATATCATCAAACACTCAAATCGATGCTCAAGAAATACTGTTTGGAACATCAGAAAGACTGGGATAAAGGTCTTCCATTCGTTGTGTTTGCCGCAAGAGAATCTCCAAATGAATCACTGGGCTTCTCACCTTTTGAACTACTGTTTGGCCATGAAGTAAGAGGACCCCTTAAGTTACTCAAGGAATGCTGGCTGTCGGAGGAAGATGACGTCAACCTGCTGGAGTATGTGATGAAGTTCAAAGAACGGCTGTCCACTGCTTTACAACTGGCGAGAGAGAATTTAGGAGCTGCTCAGGAGAAGATGAAAACTTGGTATGATAAGAAGTCCAGGTTACGCCACTTTCAGCCAGGAGATCAGGTTTTGATTCTGCTACCAGTTCATGGGCAACCTCTTCAAGCCAAGTTTAGTGGTCCTTATTTCGTGGAGAAGAAACTCAGTGATGTCAACTATGTCATCGCCACACCAGATCATAGAAAGAACAAGCAACTATGTCACATCAACATGCTAAAGTTATATCACAGGCGGGACGAAAATAATCCAGTCTGCACTGTAGCTGTTCCACCCGAGTCTGCAAGTGAAGCTCTCCCATGCAGTATGAGCCTGAGTGATAGTTTGGGGAAGAATCCTGATATCATGAATGATCTCCAGACTAAGCTTTCTCATCTACCTCCCGAGGAAAGGCAGGAGTTTTCGGCATTACTGCAGGAGTACCCGCAAGTGTTCCGTGCCACTCCAGGAAGAACCACTGTGTTGATGCATGATGTCGATGTTGGAGACGCAAAGCCAATTAAACTGCCTCCTTACCGTGTGAACCCAGTGAAAGTTCCTCTCATCCAGAAGGAGCTTGGCTACCTGTTGGACCACAAGATGATTGAGCCCTGTCAGAGCGAGTGGAGTTCTCCTGTCACTCTAGTCCCTAAGCCAGGTGGGTCACAGCGGCTTTGCATCGACTACAGACGTGTTAATCAGATCACCAAAACAGACACTTACCCTCTCCCTCGCGTGGAAGATTGCATAGACAAGATCGGAAAG
>NC_137037.1:32971611-32979111 GCF_032717465.1 Coenobita brevimanus
GGATAATGTAATGGCAAAAAACAGGTTAAGATATATGGTTAACTGCAATAGCCTCTATTAACACGAAATGTAGCAAGAATAAATTTATCTAAGTCAGCCTGATAAAATGAGAAACCACTGGGTAATGCTCAGTGAATGCCAGATAAATTATTACAGATACAAACTATTATTAACAATTGTCTGACATAAAACCCTTACATTAATCACAAAAACCTCACTAGGCCTACAAATTAACACCTTATGCTATACAGTACAAAGAAAAATGTAATAACACTATACTCAAATTACACAGCAGTTAGACGGTTTGGAGACTTCTTGAGCACTCACAATAATAAACTGTACAGAGGGAGGACAGAGATGTGAACAAAATGAGGAATAGATCTAAGTGGCAATTAATGTAGAGACTGAGCTCATTATATAGGGGCCGGCAGAGCTTGATACAACTTGTAAGAAGGACACGCAAATGAAACAGGGGACAAAGAGATGAAAATCCGCAAAGTATAACAGAGAGAACGACTTACTCTACTATAACGGTAGAAGGGGGGACTGAGGCAGAACACGCTCGTGATCAAACATGCAGCAACTGTGCGTTAAAATTACACAAAGGATGATGAAATCATAGGCTATGTAACAATATATATATATATATATTTATATATTTTTTTTTAATAACAGAACGGAGTGAAGGAAAAACAAATGGGAAAAAAAATCCAGTACACCAGCACATACTGGTGTCCTCCATTCATAAAATATCTACTAATAACAGTTAGACTTGAACAGTTCAATGGGTTGAAATTTGGAGGAAAACAACTCTGGGGAAGCAGAGTTCCAGAGAGATGCAGTTCGGGGAATGAAAGAAGGTTACTGGATAGGCAGAAGTTCTGCAATACGGTTGAGAGACATTCCAGTCATGAGCGCTTTACCAGATGCCCGTGTAGCACGAGGGAAGGCATGGAGAGGCGGCAGCACCATGGACGCAACCTCGTCTGGGCACTTCTGCCAAAAAAATATTCTGTAAAAATATAATAATGCAAGGAGGCAACATTCCAGCTTCTTACTTGCAGGGGAGTGTAGTTTATATGTAATGGCAGGGGTTGTTAATGATTCCTAACAGCTTTATTCTGAATTTTGTCCAGTTGCCTCAATGCAACCTCTCCACAACCATTCCACAAGGGTGAGCAATATTCAAGCTGAGAGCACACATGACTCTTATAAATTATAGCTAACTGCTCGATCAGTGAAGAAGTTACGGACTCTGGCCACAATAATCCAAGTTTCTTTTGAGGCGGCCTAAGCAAGTGATCTGACATGAGAGGTCCAGTTTGAGGGCACTGTTAGAAGTGAGACACCAAGTAATTTCAATACTTTTGGAGATGGGAATATTAGTAGCGCTGAAAGGTAATGTACGAATTCTGGTAATATCTGTCTATTAGTAAACTGTATATATTTAGTTTTACTAGCATTAAAAGAGACAAGGTTGTTTTGTCCCCATTCACTGATTGTAGCTATAGATCTTTGATTTATGGAGATGGCTGTACTGAGTTGAGAGGTAGAGATATTAGACTTTGTAAATGGATGTCTGAGTGTAAGAATTGAACTATGGTAGTGTTGAGTCATCTGCATATGAGTGAACGGGGATTGTGAGTGACAGATAAGATGATCATTAATAATGAACCAGGAAATAGTTTAAGTTGGGCGCCAGAACTGATCTTCTGCGGCACGCCGGCATTAATTGAGTGGAAATTCTGAATATACATCATCTACTTTTACTTCTTATTTTCCTGTCACTAAGATAAGAAGAAATTAAAGGAACAAAAGACGATAGTCCATAGCAAGGGTGAGATTGGACAGCGAGGGAACAGGTGCCATACTCTGTTCGAAAGCTTTAGAGATATCAAGAGCTACTGCATGAAGTTTCTCCAAAAAGATCTAATTGATTGATGTGGATGGTATGAGGTTAAGAAGATTGAGTATGTCAATGGTGGATCTTTCGTGGCGAAAACCGTATTGTCTATCACTAATTAAGTTGTTGGATTCAAGATGTTTAACAATATGCTTATTAATTAAAGTTTCAAATACCTTATCAAGAGAAGATGTGACAGCTATTGATCTGTAATTGGAGGGGTCAGACGAACTTCCTTTCTTCGGAACTGGGTGGATATTGGCTTCTTTCCATGAATTTGGGAATAAAGAAGTACGTATGCATAGTCCTGAATAATCATGTGGCTAGGACAGAGGCAAGTTCAGGGGAACACTTTTTCAAAACAATTGGAGGAATTCCATCTGAGCCTGGAGCTTTGTTGGTAGGTAAATTGTCTAGGATAGATTTTACGAATCTTGTCTGTATTTTAAGTGGGGCAATTTCGGGAGAATCAAGTTCCAGTACTGAGACATTCTGGCTGGTATCATCTATGGTAGAGTTTCTTGCAAAGGTACTAGCAAAGATATCTGCTTTCCCACGTGGGTCATTTGTAATAATGCCATCTGAAGATTTTAGTGGGGGAATGGAAGATGACTTGTTAAAGTTATTATTGAAAGAATTAAGAGTTGACCAGAATATTCTATTGTCATTAGGGTTGTTAAGTAGTTTTGATGCTTGCTTTTGAAGAAAGTTTGATTTAGATAGATTTAATACAGCTTTTGCATGATTTCTAGCAATTTTAAATTGGGAGAGTGATTCAGATGTTTTTGATTTTAAGTAAGTGTTATATGCTAATGACTTTTGGGCTGTTGCTCTGGCACAATTGCCATCAAACCATTTTGGAGAGTTTGATCTTTTAGTGAACTGTTGACTTGGTATGAATAAATCCATACCAGCTAGTATTAAGTCACAAATGTGGGACTGGGTAGTATTGGGATCACTAGAGAAGAAAGACTGCCATGGAATATCAGCAAGATAATATCTAAATCCATCCCAGTCTGCCCTGTCAAAGTGCCATCGGGTCACCCTGACAGGTTCGGAATGGGGAGGTGTAGGAGGGTTAACTAATGAGGCTTTGATGAGATTGTGGTCAGAGGATCCAAGTGGTGAGTACCTCTATCCTGTATTGATCTGGATTATTTGTCAAGAATAAATCCAAGAGATGGGCATTATGGTCAGGATTATCAGGTATTCTGGTTGGTTGCTTTACCAACTGGGTGAGATTAAACGATTCCTCAAACAGCTCACATTCTAGACCAGCATCGTCAGTCCGGGCAGAATGCAATAACCATTCAACATTGTGTATGTTAAAATCACCCAAAATGGTAATTTCATTGCCAAGGGCAAGGTCAAGGTTACTTAACTGAGTGGATATGGAATCAAATACAAATATATATGGAATCAAATACAATATATATATATATATATATATATATATATATATATATATATATATATATATATATATATATATATATATATATAACAATCATGGAGACATCACACAACCGTGTCACACGCCCACATTGATCTTGAACCATTCACCCAGATGCCCATTTACCCTTATACATGATTCATTATCGTTGTATAAAATTGACGGCACCTAGCAGCTTATCATTTACACCGTACATGCTCGAAACCTTCCACAGTCCTTCTCTGTCTACTTTGTCGTATGCTTTTCCAGATCCATGAATGCCATAAACACCTTACAGTATTTCTCACAAGCCTTCTCGACTATCTGTCTCACTGCAGGTATTTGACCCACACATCCTCTGCCACTCCCAGTTACCCTATTCATCACTTCCTAGGTCTTCTGATATCTCTCTTACATTCTCTATAATAATTCTTCACATACCTTCCCTACAACACTCATTAAACTTATGCCAAGATAATTTTTGCACTCACTTAGCTCACCTTTATTTTTGTACAAGGGTACATTAATAGCCTTTATCCAGTCTTCTGGCACAGTATCGCTCATCAATGCCTTCTTGCATACTTCCAGCAAGCACTTCATTCCGCTCTCTCCACTACACTTAATCATCTTTGTATACACCTCATCAACCTCAGCTGCTTTCCCATTTTTCATCCACTTCACTGCGTTCTTCACTTGCGCAAGTGTCACGTTACCTGGCACTGCATTCTTTCTGTGCACACCCCCAAAACCAATCATGTTTACAACCGCTCTGCTGTCTCTATCCTCATTCATCAGGCTTTTAAAATATTCTTTCCATCTGGTCATTACTTTGTCCCCATGAGTTAATAATCTACCACTTACATCTTTCACACTTTCACATTTCTTTTTGTTGTCACTTCTACATTTCCGCACGTCTTTTCAGAGTAATTTCCTATTTTCAGAGTAGTTTGCATTCATTTTTCTTCCTAGATCAAGATTTACCTCCTTCTTTTTCCTCTTCACTAGCTCTTTACGTGCTTCTTGCTCTTAGTATATTCAGTTATCTCAACTGAACCCTTGTTCTGTATCCACTCTAGCCTCTTCTTCCTTTTTTCCTCCACTGCTCGCTTAACCTCTTCATCCCACCATGCCGTACCATTCTTTGTTGTTGTTAATCTTGCCACACGATACACGGCTTTATCATTTGTAACTAAGCAGTCTCTGTCCACATTCCACAGGATGTCCAGATCCATTTCATTCTAATTCACTAATTCCAACTCCTCTCCTACTTTAGTCCTGTATTCATTGGCTTTTTTCTTGATCCTCAGCTTCTCGACTTCCAGTCTCTCTCCCTGACTGCTTCTCTCTCTCTTGGTCCTCCTCACTCCTCTCAGCTTGATCTTGCTTACCACAGACCTCCACATTGTCCTCTCACGGTCCTCGTATCAGCAACCATCGACCTCTCTACGAGCACATAATCAATCAGGCTCCTTTCAACACGATTCCCGTTCCATGAATATTTATGTGCATCTTTGTGTTTGGAGCACGAGTTACAAGTGCACAACCTCCTTTCCTGACATATCCTTCAGTCGCTTCCCATAATCATTTTCAACTGGTACTCCATTACAACCAATTATGTCATCCTCAGGACCAGTGCCTACTCTTCCATTCATATCGCAGTTACGATTACTTTATAGTTCCTGGGGATATATATATATATATATATCAATCTATCTATCTATATATATCTGGCTATCTATCTATCTATCTATACATATCTATCTATCTATCTATCTATTTATCTATCTATCTATCAATCTATATATATATATATATATACACACACACACACACACGAGGTGCTACCGAAAAGTTCAAGTAATTTGAACAGAGGGAGCCAACCGTTTGCAATTTTGTCTTGCCGCTAGGACGAGTCAGCAGCACCTCTTGTGCATCAGTGTGGCCCCGGCCGTGTCTGCCCGGATGTGTTGTTGAGCTACGCATACTATTGTAATGTGGTGTGTAGGTGGTTTGGCGGTTTTGCAATGGCGGACCTCACGGAACAAGGAACCTATATTATGTTCTGCTTCAAGATCAACAAGACGGCTGCAGAAACTCACTGGTTGCTTCAGCAAGCCTTTGGCGACAATGCCAAGTCCCAAAGCAAAACATTTTTCTGGTACAGTCATGGCCATAAATAATCACCTACCCTCCTGTGCCCCGTGCCTCAGGCTGGCTCGTTTATGCGCGGCAAGTCACATTGGACTAAGAGGGGTGGAGAGGGAGGGGCCAGAGAGAGAAGGGAAGGTGAGTGGGGGGGGGGACGAGCGATGGTGCTGGGGTGGAGTGAGGGAGGGAGGGAGGGAAGGTAGGGAGGGAGAATGAAATGCGAAGTTGTGGCCACATAATTTGTCTATTTTCTTTCATTCAGGGCAGTATATGAAGGAGTTAATATTCGGTAGATAAAGCTATTACACATTGTATAGCGGCATCAGATAACAAACTTTAGATAGACGGTGATGTCAAGGACTGGCTCATGAGAGAAATATATTGACGTGACAGATCAGATATTAGTGCAGAGCCATCGAGATTGTGTATGCCCAGATTGTCAACGCGTGGAAGCCAGAGAACGAGAGGACATGGGCCCGCCTCCTCCAACACACCAAGGACGAATGGGAGCTGTTCAGGCGAAACCAGTCAACCATCAACAACATTGTTTCCTCGCTGCCGCGAAGGCTGCATGAGGGTTTTAAGGCATGAGGTCACTGGACTACTTACTAAGGCGTTCCTGGTTGCTCTGGCTTGAACAGTGTCGGTAAACATTGACATAGGTATATTTTGGGAGTTTGAGTAGGATTTTGTTTCATTTTCCTTCTAACAGATTATGAGAGATTCCGTTATCATATCCACCCACGAGCAGAGACATCAAATTTAATTACCTTATATGCACAGTTATTTTAAATAGCTTTTTCATATAGAGATGACATTAAATAATTATTGATTTGAAATGATGGTGACTGTATAGAGGGAGTGTATACCGCAAGGGTGATCGTTTATTTAGTGGACAAAGCCATGTCAAAGATTGCATATAATATTTAGTTTCAAAAATTAATTACATGTAAGGGTAGAGGACATTCCTTACACAAACATTACGGAAGTCAGTCATCCAGATTCCATTCTGCGTCCGAAGTCAAAATACACGGACAAACACAAGTATCTGGCTCCGCACTAATGTTTGATCCGTCACGTCTGTATACTTTTCTCACGAGCCAGCCCTTGATATCACCACCTACAGTATCTAAAGCTTATCTAACGCCGGAATACAAAGCGTAATGAGGCTTTATCTACCGAATATTAACTCCTTTATAATAATGAAAGAAAATAGTCAAATTATGTGGCCACAATTTCGAGTTTCATTCTCCCTCCCCTCCCTACGCTCCATCCCCTCCCTCACTCCACCCAAACACCATCGCTGGTTCCCCCCACCCACCTTCCCTTCTCTTTCGGGCCCCTCCTTCTCCGCCCCTCTTACTCCAGCGTGACTTGCAGCGCATGAACGAGCCAGTCTGAGGCACGGGGTTCTGAAGGATAGGTGATTATTCATGGCCAAGAGTACGTCAAAGACGATGACCGTCCTGGACGACCGTCAATGGTAACAACACCAGAAAGCATCGGAAATGATCGTCAGGCTATCCTTGCAGATCGTAGACGAACTATCCATGATGTTTATGATATCGCTGGACTGTCGTATGGGAGCTTGCAACGCATTTTGTCAAACGTGTTGGGCATGAGACGCATCGCTGCAAAATTTATGCCAAGACTGCTGAGTGGCGAGCAGAAGGCACATCATGCTGCAGTTAGCAGGGAGCTTAAGAATCATGTCAGAGATGACGCCACCTTCATCTCCAAGGTCATAACTGGTGATGAATCATGGGTTAATGGTTACGACCTGGAGACAAAGCAGCAGTCATCACAATGGAAGTCTCCCAATTCACTGAGGCCGAAAAAAGCATGTCAAGTTTGCAGCCATGTCAAGTTGATGTTCATCATTTTCTTCGATACCCAAGGGATTGTTCACAAGGAATTCATCCCACCTGGTCAATCTGTCAGTGGAAAGTTTTACTGTGAAGTTGTGCAGTGTCTGAGGGAGAACATCTGCTGCAAACGTCCAGAACAGTGGAAGAAC